>NW_009649559.1:493002-494981 GCF_000708025.1 Charadrius vociferus | reverse complement strand
AGCAAGCTGCTCGAGGATGCTCTCTGAACCCAGGTGCATGGGGAGGCACCATGCCTATGAAGGAATTACATACCTAATGAAGTGGACCCGTTGTTCAGACGTGGCAATCGACAGTAATTCACGTCTGCAGGCGGGTCGTTACTGTGAGACTGTAAGAAAAGCAAACGCCACCAATGCAGCACTCTAGTGAGACCGTACGTCATGTAGCCGCATCCATGAGCTCTGCACATCTGTACCAAGAGTAGTCCTGGCTCCCTCCACCCTTGGGGAGAGCGTGAGACTGGGAAAAACGGGTTTCCTGAGCAGAGGAGATGGCCCCTGAACTTACGACAAGGTGGTCTTGCACCAAACAGTGCTTTTCAGAGTTTCTCCCAATATTTGCTCCCTGAAACCAGGGCAGCTCTGGGCTCCCTTCCCAGGAACCTGCGTCTTCATTTTCTCTGACCTGGAGGCTGGCTTCTCCCTCCTGCTGTCTCACTGGAAGCCAGTGGCATTGATCACCCATCACAAGACTTCACGCTTTGCCACATCCTCCCTTACCGCCACAATCGGCCCTCAGTCTTTGAAGTGAAAATTAAATTCTTCCCGTAGAAAGAGGATGTGGTGGTAGGGAGAGGCTAGGCAGGAGTCCTCTGTGCTAGAAGCATTCACTTTCACCCCTGCGACAAAAGTATTTGCATGTACCAGTGCAGGACCGCCAGGCTTTCCACACAGCAGTTTTTCTCTTCCAGAAATTATGGACACTCGTAGTCAGCAGCACATATTCAGTGCTGTGGTAACACGAGTGCGATGCAGTTTACTAGCCTCTGTTATTTTCATTTGCATGCTACCAAGCTTAGGTGTTTATAAATATACGCCAGTAATACATATCTATCTATATATAAAACTATATCAAATGCAACAAAAGAGCACTATTGCAGAGTTAACTTTGTCTCCACAAAAGAAACGCTCAGATCCTTTCCCGTGGCAAAGACTGGTTTAATGAAACTGTGTATTGAGAAATAGTTAAGCATTAGCATTTGTGATTATAATCACTTTGGGGTTACAGTGCAGGTTTTCTGAACAATTCGTTTTAAAAGCTGCCAGTCAGGGCTTCGTCTTGCTCCGTAATGACATTATCTGAAGGAAAATACAGTAGCATTGACTTGTTTGGCAACCAAAAGGTGGCATCCTTGTCATGACTTATCAACCAGTTTCAACAATACCTGGCTTTCTGTATGTTAACCACTTAAATGTTATCCTGCTTCTGTTTTATAGTGACTGTGAGGCCTACAATGCAAGTATATAATTATTTTCTCATTAAAACAGAAACCTGTGTTGTGTTTCTATAAAGCTGCCCATTTCTCCACATTTGTGCGTGAAGCTGTACCTCCACAAGTGGCACGCAGCTGGAGGACAGTGGCTTGTCTCCCACCTCCCGGGGTGGTCAGTCTCCCCATTGGCTCTGATTCTGTCTTTTTGTCTAGAGGCAGGAGACATCTCCTTTTCTCCCCTCAGTGGTGTCAGCTGCAGATACAAGAGCATCCCTTAGTATTTCTTTCCCATTAGCGTGCCTCTGGAGGTTTGCAGATGCCATATCTGCTTCGTGATTAATTGCACGAGCTTTCTTACCTTGCCTCTTTCACACCTGCAGGGTCCCTGCCATCCTGCACGGTAAAGCACGTCATTTGAGGGATTGGAGCATCTCCCTTATGAGGAAAGGCTGAGAGAGCTGGGACTCTTTAGCCTGGAGAGGAGAAGGCTGAGGGGAGACCTTATTATTGCTTACAAATATCTAAAGGGTGGGTTGAAGGAGGATGGAGCCAGACTCTTCTCAGTGGTTCCCAGTGACAGGACGAGGCGCAATGGGTGCAAGTTGGAACATAGGAAGTTCCATTCCAACACACGGAAAAACTTCTTTATGGTTCGGGTGACAGAGCACGGGCACAGGCTGCCCAGGGAGGGTGTGGAGTCCCCTTCTCTGGAGATTTTCAAGACCC
>NW_009649559.1:483897-492792 GCF_000708025.1 Charadrius vociferus | reverse complement strand
ACAGTCGGAGAGACCAGGAGAGCCCCCATCCTCAGCCCCGGCAGGACGCTGCCATCACATTTGCCGTCAAGACGTGGAAGGTGCGGTGGCACCGGGTGCATAACCTTGCCCCACAGCCCACGGCAGGAGGAGGACACCAGTGATTTCAATGGGAGTTGGCTAGGGACACATGCAGCAGTTCAGCCCGTGCTCTCCGTCACACAAGCCTTCCTCTCTGTTGTGCACACAATGTCAGAAATACCGAGAGAGAAAAGTCAGATGTGAATTTTCTTTCCAATTAGCAAATACTGGTGGAAGTCGGAAAACGCATTCGAAAACAAGCCTGATAATGTATCCCCCCATTCTGGTCTCTATGTGTGTGAAGAAAATGAGGTTATTGTCTTTTCAACATGGAAGAGGCTTTCTATCTTCCTCTGCCTTGCCTTGCTCTGTGCTAAGAGGGATAGCGTGTTGGACTTACTGGCACACAGTGGGAAAGGAAACTCCTTCTAGACCTCTCTTTTGGGTTTTATGAGAAATTGGACATTTGCAAGGGAGCATTTAGACACTGCAAAACTAACACAGTGATGCCAGTGGGTGGCAGCAGCTCAGGAATTCTTGCAATGCGTGCTGCTGCTACCAGCGGTTGGTATTTGTTTAGTAACATACACTTAGGACACCTAAAATCCCTGCCACCCCATTGCGTAGCCAAAATGGTATGCACCATGCTTTAGAGCATTTTTACAAAGTACTTGAGGACTATAAAAGAACTATTTTATCCATCGTTTCTGGCATAGTCCCATATGAGGTAAGGACTATAAAAGAGCCAGTTTATCCCATATACTTATCCCATGAATTATCCCATATAATTATCCCACTACTTATCCCATATAAGTAGTTAATGACTATAAAAGCCATTTTATCCATCATTTCTGGCATAGTCGAATATAAAGTAAGGATATTGCACCTCTAATAGCTGTAGGTGGCTTTAAGAGGCCCCAGAACAACGGGAAAGTAAATGGAGAAGCAAAGGATCTCCTCTGCAGAGATGGGTTTGATTAAACTGCTTTAAAAGGAGGGAGAGCATTCAGTGCAGTGTTTTCAGTTGTGAGTGGGAACAGGAGATTAAAAAAAAACCCAAACCACAAATCGTGGTTGTAGTGTCAGAAAACCAAGCCAGAGCACCGGAAGCTGTAGCAGGGGAGCAACAGGGCTAGGCAGGACCAGAGCTACAAATATTAGCATGGACATGAGCACTAAAGATTACTTTCAATTATGTGCTAGTTATTGAATTGACTGGGACAGGCAGTCCAGGAAACTATTAGCAGTGTGTGAGTCCAGCCCTGCACTTCTCACCAGGTTAAAGACTGAACAGCATCCCAGCATTTCACATGGGCAGGGGCTCTCCTGTCACATCAGCAGTAGCACAGGGGGGGGGACACCCAATTCAAACAAATGAAAAACCCAAACAACAACAGAAAAAAAAAAAACCAAAACAAATGCCATTCCGATCTCAGGGTCTGCTGCTAGGTCTGGCTGAGTCATGATTAATTGGCCACCTAACCCACTGCTTTATCAATGGGGTCTCCAGGAAGAAAGCTTTTACAGTAAGCACTAAATGTGGCGTCAGTGTGAGAGCTCTTGCTCAGTCCTGGGAACGTGTCATCTCTGCAGTGAATTCAGGGTGGTGTGCCACCAGGAGCTGGAAGTGTTTCGGGCCTTGTTCCAATCCAGAGTATGGCAGCAGTGGCGAGAAAAATTGATGAAGGAAGAAAAAAGCATGCAAAGCTACTTTATCACATTGTCCATCACTGCAAACTGCGTGGGGAAGACTGAGTGGTAGGGATTTGTGCAGCAGCAGTGGCATCTGGAGGGTGGATTGCACTGACCATGGGGAGACCTTAATTTCCAAGGATATCTTCCAGGAGCAGCTGATATCTGGGACAGACGTGCTGACTGATGCTTTGGCATCAGTCTCAGGGCGCTATCAGTGCCAAGCCCACTACTATGGCACCCATGTTACTAATGCAGCAAGCCCTCTTACGGTCGGGAAGACAGCCATGGCACATCTCATGATCTTCCCAGGGGGAGACATTTGGGATGGGGACCTCAGAAAATGCTGCTGTGCTTGGCATGCACACCCAGTGCCCTGGGCACGCCTCCTCCCTTACGAGCCTCTGGGGTGCACCAGACCTCCCAGCGAGCCCTTTTTGGGAGCAACTGCAAACCCTGTGTTGCGTCAGGAGGCAGCTTGGTGCAGAGCTGTGGCCAGGTGTACAAAACTCTTTGGAAGGGGCAGTGCTGCATTGAAGTCTTGCTGTGGGGACTGTTGGTGGATGGGGATGTGTATGCAGGGCAGGGGGGAAGAATAGGAGGCTGCAAAAAGTTCCATGAAGACCGGAGGGTTTCATGTTGGGCTGCATCTGTGAGACCACAGCAATGCACTCCCACGGGATGCTTATGTATGAATGGCCGCAACAAGCACTTCTTGTAGCATCTGTGAAAGCTGAACCCTTTCAGCCTTATGTTAAAATGATCATCAAGTCATAAGCTGCAACTGAAAGACAAGAAGCCAGAAAAATGCTAGCAAAAACACACGGACGATGACATAACCCTGGTGAAGTAGCACTTAGCAGCACTCCTGCAAGGCTTCAAAAGTGTCACAAACTAATAACCACTCATTAGAAAGGAGGGAAGAGCTCGGGTCTCTGCAAAGCATCATCTCCATGGAGAGAGGTGGAGTTTCCTGATACACAATGGGAATTGACTTGCTGGGCAGCTTTGTCACCCCTGCATTGCATGGAGGAGGCAGAAAGTGTTCAACCCTACTTAATTGGAGTGAAAGAAGGAAGGTGCTAAAGTAGGACACTTGTTTACTCCGTGGTAAGGCTTATTTGCTTCTAGTAGTACAGCTTTGGGGTACAGCACCGCTCTTTGCCCTCTGCTGTTCCCTTCTGGTCTCCATATCCAGAGATATGGAGATATGTCCATATCCTCTATCCACACCCAAAACGTGGCTGGTTTGGGGCAGCAAGTTTAGATGGCTCCCATGAGCATGGGTGTCTCACACTGCATCCGCTGAGCCTCACAGGATGGAGAAGACCCTCAATCAGACCAAGTCCCCAACCACAGATCCCTGACTGACCTCCACTACAAGGCCCCATCAGCCCACAGTCGGGCTCCGTCCCAGGCTGGTTTCCTCTCCTTAGGTATTTAACTGGATTTACACGTCTTTGCCAAAGCACCCCATGGAAGATGGATAAACTGAGACCGATGAGATAAACCTTAAGTGGACCAGATCCAAATGTACCAACGCACTCAGATACGTAAATACCTCTAAGGACCTTGTTCTCTGAGGGCTACAGAGCACTGAACTCAGCTGGAAGCCCATGGATTGAGCTTGTGTTCATGCACTATAAAATGATGCGGGTATGTTAGCAGGGTTGACTTGAAAGGGTGTTGGGGGAGAGCCAGGTGAAACAAAAACCTTCGCTTGGTTGCATTACTCATGCCAAAAGCGGCATGATTACAGTGTTTCTTTAACGCTGTGTTTGAAGAAAACAACTGAGCCAAGCTCCAGCCATGGAGTGCTGCAGAGAAGGCAGACTGAGCTTGCATGAGGTGGAGAGGGTTATTTTTAAAGAGAAAGTTAATTGCAAGTTGTGGGACTTGATGTACAAAGAAAGTTAAAAAATACGGCAGGAATGGAGGGAGAGGGGTATAAGTAATGCAGGTCAGAGGGGAGTGGTATAAACAGTGACAAACAGGAAGATAAATAGGGGAAAATCTTGGTGATGGAAATTTTTCATGCAGGGAGCCATTTCTGAAGCCAGCTGAAAGAACGCTCAGACAATGTTTGAGCAGAGATGGAAGCTATATGGCAAAAAGCATATTGACCAAAGCTCTCTGGAAACCAGACAGAAAACTCTGCCAGTTACAGCACGGGTCTCACACGCTGCCAGGTCCAGACTGTGGTGGTGCAGGTCAAGATTCAGCTCAGCTGTCCTTGGCCACTCTTTGCTGAGTCAGTCTTCAGCTGAAGGGAGTCAGGAAATAGCTGAATGATATCATTGCTCATCAGCTCCATAATTTATTGACATGCAGACTCTTTGAGTTTATAAATTAAAACATAAGTCAATATAGTCTGTCTAAGCTTTGCAAGATGTTTCCAAGGAATTTATTATCAAGATGCCCCTGCACTAAAGGATCAAAACAGCATTTCAGTGCCCCAAAGGGCTTTATTTTTCAAATCTTGCTTAATCTTGTGTTCCTTCCTGTATAGAAGTATTAAATCAGTGTGGTTTTAAATGTCGGTGAGGTCACTCTCTCAGTTTACTCTGTAGGCGTCTGCCTGCTTTGCCGTAGGCTGCCCTGGCTATGTGTCCTTGCAAAGGGTGCCTGAAAGCTCATAGCCAGACATGACTTGTTAGCTGCTAACAGCTTCCACTGGCATCTTGGAGGTGACATCCAACACAAAATCCCTGAAGGTGTTGAAGTGGAATAGCTACTGACCCTTGGAAAGTGATGGTGTGGAAGTGCACCACATGTGGCAATGAGAGTCATGAGGCTGCATCACCTGCGCGTGGTTCAAGCCCTGCAGCAGCAAAGCAACTTCACCTACAGCACAACAAGAAAAGCAAGGTCTTCTGGGAGAAAGCACATGCACTTGACATGGCCCTCAGCCACGTCCTGCTGATTCTTAGCAAACAAGAGTGTCACTGGTCCTGCAAAAACCTGGAAGCTTGTCAGGCATTAGCAGTCCTTCAAGAAGTGACTGCAGCTGGCAGTCCTCCTTTCAAGGGCATCACTGGCACTCAGCTGGTGACCGAGGTACACTGTGCAAAGCCATACTGAAGTGAGTAAAATGGTTGGGAGATGTCTCCCCACTGCCCCTGTGCAGTTAGCAGGAGGTATGAAACTACTCGGAGGAACTCGCCAGGAAATGCAGAGGGCATTGTGGGAAGAAGTGGTGCTGCTCTCAACCAGTACGGGCAATTCAGCAACTACGCAACAGGGCGTCAAAGTAAAGTCTTAGTTCAGCAAAGCTTTGAATACCCCAGAGTGCTGAAATGAAGGGGCAAGGGAATAGCAAACCCCAGTTACAGCAGCTGTCTTGCCACACAGCTTAAAATTTACAATTGTGTATATATTTATTCATGCTTGGTAGACATTGCAAAACAGCAGCCTGGAAGAAGTTAGCAGCAACAATAATGTTGGAAAGCTGCCTGGTCTGTCTTGTTTCCCTGGTACCTTTTACCCAATACCCCTCTGCAACTGTAAAATATCCTGCAGGTACAATGGGACACTTCAGAGACAGGAGAAGAGGTGTGATATTTTAGTCCCATTAATGCCTTTTTGTACACATACTGGAGTCCTAAGGATACACAAAATTTGCCAAGGCTGTCCATTCACTAGCTGCCTGGGAGGGTGCTAGCTAAAATTCTCCTGAGTAGCATGCAAAGAGACCTGCACTGCCCTATCCACATGAGCTGTCTCTGGGGGCACTTTTGTCTGATGCGGAGTTGGGGTCCTGGGGAGCTCCAGGTGCATCTTCCCCATGTGTTGAGTGGAGGTGACACCTCTGCATGGGGTGGCAGAGTCTCAGCAGCCCTTTCTGCTTTCCAAGGAGGGCTCCTCCAGCACTGCGGCTGCAGGTGCCCACCCAGGCACACCTCTGCTTTCTCATCTGAAGAAGATTACCCCATTGGTGCCATTTTCTACTAGTTCTCTGCAGCAAAGCAGGTATGGGCACAGTCCCCCGTAGCCTTCCAGCCACCTTCATGGAAGATGCCGGTGCCTTTCCCTGCTGTCCCAGGGCCTTCTCCACCCTACCAGCCTCAAACAAGTGCCCCCACCCTCATGATGAAAGCTGGCTAATTAGCCAGGTGTGGCTGCAGCACGTGTTAAAAAACAGGGTTATCCCTCTGCCGCAGTGCCTCGTGATGCCAGGTTGCCTGGAAGCCCTCAGCTGGCGCTGGGGAGTGTGTGCAGTGAGACAAGCAGTGATACGCACTGCCGTGTGCCCTGGTACCCCGAAACCACCTTGGGCTGATTTCAGCAGCCACCACCAGCTGCCCTGAGGGGCTTGCGAGTGGTCCGCGGAGGACCTGCCTGGCCCTGAACAGGTAGTGTTCTGTAATCAAAGAAAGGGTTTGAGATCCTGTTGTTGAGTTTCTTGTCTTTTTTTATTTCTGAGCTGGAGAGGTTCAGTAAACACCTGCCACTGGAGGAGCTGCCACATGGAACAAGAGTGTGGTGAGGCTCATAAACATCACCAGAGTGTGCCGCAACATCTGCAACTTTTGGGTTGTGTATGCGGTTTCTTGGGTTTTTTTTTTTTAAACAAACCACGTGAATGTGTTTGACAGGATGTTGTGCATAAAATAGCCTGGAAAATTTAAACACCCAAGTGACTAAAACCGCAGTTAATCTTTCTTGCCAGTTTCTGTGCTCAGGACCTCGCCTGGCAGAGTAAACAGAGAGAGACGGTGAGGAATGAGTTACCATCAACCTGCTCTGGATGTCCGGGGTGGGTACCACTGGGGGCTTACTGGAGGTGATGGCTTCAGCTCTTGCTTTATCTGCCTTCAAAAAGTGAATTTAGTCATGCAGAGGGCTCACCTGAGATCTGTCAGGTGAAAACAGCTGGATTACCAGGCAAGGGTGTCTCCAGAAGAACTAAGATTTAAAGAAATGTTTTACCTTCCCTCCTCTCCTCAAAAAGCACTGTGCCTCACACAAAGCAAGAGGCAAAGCCTGTATCTTTAACCACTTATGATGCTTTTGATTGTTTCCACTGTTCACCCTGGAAAATAGGGTGGATTCATCGCTTTTCTCTCCACTGTCCTGATCTCCTCTGCCAGCTGCTGCTCTTACATCCATGGAGCTGCAGTCTTATGCAGAGATACTCATTCCCCCAAATTGTACCTGGGTAGGGCTGAATTATGTAGTAGAGGTCCTACCAACCCAGAAAAACTAGCATTTTTCTTTACCTTGCTCTTCTTTTCCTCTTTGCCCCCCTTACTCCACAAGGATGGGCGGCTTACTATTTCTTTTTCCTCCTTTATTCTGCCACATTAACCTTTCCAATATGCTCTGTGTGTAGTCTTCTTCTAATTTGTGTCCACACTTAACACACGGTTCCTCATAAATCCAAAGTCAAATCTACTCACGCAGTCCTTCAACAGAGCTTTTACTCACCCTTAGTTCCTTTTCTCAAAGTTATTATTACTTAAACGTGTTTTTAGGCTTTTTGATACCCATTCACTATTGCCATAAAATTTTCTAGACCTACATAAAAAATGGAAATGTGAAGTAGATAACCAAAATTGCTTCTAAATAGCTTTAGAGAGCACTTGGGAAGGGAAGAGTGGTTTTCTAGTTTGAACCCTGTTTTTACAGATTTTTCACTCTATTTCATTCAGTAGTGATATTTTTTAATAGTCATGGGTTTGCTATGGTTATTTAATTTTTCCTGACTGTCCACTTTTGCTTTATTCAACATCAGGTTGCTTAAGCTGTAGTTCTAGGACAGTTTCTTTCATTCTATTTCTCCAATCCATTGCTGCCTGCACACTCTTGAACTTTGCAATGCTTCCATGCCAAACCCATATATGCTGACAACAATTTAAAAAAGACATGAATATTAATGAAGCAGAGGATGTGCACACAAAAAAATCATTTAGCACCAGGATTATCTGGGGCTTATCTAAGAACTACAGCAGGATTTGTTCTGTGGTCCAGCTGATCAGGCAGGCACCAGCTACCGCAAGATGATTTTTTTCTTGCTTCCGTGGAGAGGATTAATGTTAAGGCATACAGTTAGCTGTCAGTACTATTAATCACCTAAATTCCTCAAGCTAAAGAAAAAAGAAGCCAACTCGGCAAAAAATGTGTGTCGAGGATGCTGTGTTTTCTCTTTCCAGCAGAGGGAGAATCCCACAGGACACTTCAACCAGATAAGCAAGAAACTCTGAAATGAGAAAAATAGACAAAAAAATGATGTCTGGGGTTGAAGGCAAGACAATGCAGATTTCTGGAGCTGCTTGGTTAGCCAGTGTCTGTCCCAAAGGAAATTAGTGCTGCTGTTTCCAGCTCCTCACTGCCCTACCGTGTTGCTCTCAAAGCAGTGGGGAGTACCAGCTTCTTCCAAGGGAAGGATGGTGGACCTCCTCTTCCCTGGCATGGGGTCACCCCTCCCCAGTGTGCTTCACATCAATACACCCCATGAGGTCTCTCTGTTGAGCAAATCCATTCTCCAGGTTTTTTTGCAGCCTGCACTGCCCTGGGCTTTGCTCGTGTGGGGCAACGGATGAGGCCTCAAGGTGTGGGGGAACGAGGTGCTGTGTGCTCGGTCTTCCTGTGGCCTGGGCTTCCTCTTCCTTCTGTGAGCAGCAGAAGAAAGCAGACATCCCCATAGGCGATCTCAACATGTCTGCTGGTGCTGTGCCTAATGAATGCCAGACAGCTGGCCCAGAGGTCTCAGTGTCTGAGACACCTCAAGGTGCGCCCATAAAGGCATGGTCCTGCATTTTATTATGGCAATGATGGACTTACCAGCTGCTGTGCTAGACACTAGCACCAGCATCACGAGTTTCCAAACACCCTGGGTATTATTTTCCAGAACATCTGAAACAAGGCTGATGGAGTGGCCTTTTACATCCAGGCATTAGCATCTACCGTAGGTGGCTCTGGATCCCACGAGACAACTGCCCTGGCCCAGGATGCCACCTCCCTGTGGTGATGCAGCAGCTGCCAGGAGCTGTTCCCCCTGCCCCATGCACTCAGCTTTCCGTGCAGTCTCCGCTCTCCCTTCATCTCTACGAGCAGAACCACGCACCTTGTGAGGACAAGGGCAATATATAATTAAATGCCAGCCAGTGAGGAACCCAACCTCCCAAACCACAGAGGGAAAGA
>NW_009649559.1:435378-483866 GCF_000708025.1 Charadrius vociferus | reverse complement strand
TTATGACAGAGACATATTTTTCCGAAGAAAAACAGGTCATCGCCAAAATAGATGCTTCTCCCCAGTGTTTTCAACCATTTTTCCCTCTCTCTGGTGCTGCAATGCAACCACAGCTCCATCCAGGCTCAGACACGGGCACTTCCCAGCCCCCAGTCGTGTTTCGCCACCTTGCCACTACCACGAAGCTGCAGCATGTTTCAGAACGATCTGCATGTACCAAGAAAGAGGAGTTACAGAGCTGGTTTACCACCTTGGAGGCGAAATGTCCTGCCAGCCAGAGACTGCAAATCAAAGATGGCACCAGCAGGCTTATGCAAGTGAGGTCCCGCCTTGGATTGCAGTCCTGGATGTCAAAAGGACCTTTTCAGATGAGGAGTGCTGAAGACGAAGCTCCAAAATGCTGGTATCTGCCAAGCACGGCTGCCCCAGAATACTGAAATCCCTACAACAACCCTTTTCACAAAGAAGAAGTGATGTAACTGTCATAAATGGCTTAAAAAAAGAAAACACGATTCTGCATAGGAATGCATAATGTCGCCAGAGGGAGATATTAAACACCTTTATTTGGCCAGACTGAGAAATGTCCAAGAGCTGCTGCAACGTGGTGCTGACCTGGCCTCTAGTGGGCCTTCAGACAAGAAGAGTCTAGAGAGGGATGCCCTAAAACAATGTGTTCCTTTTCCAGCAGGCTACACCAGTGTATTTTTGCTTTTAGACTAGTCTCGGTGATTCTGTAGGTGCATTTTTCTTAAATGTCAAGGGCCACTCTCTTAAGACTCTATGGTGTTTATGCCACACAAACGTCTTTTAAAGTGGATGCAAATGTCCCTATAAATATTAGTAATATGAGAACTGGGCCCCACGGAAAAGCTGATGCTAGAGAATAGTAATTTTGAAGTCTTTGTGGCATCAAATAAATATGGTATTCATGAAAAGTATTTTGCAGTGGGAAATACTCTACTGCCTGGGTTAAACTCTGACTTCAGTGCTCACTGTTTTGCAGTTACTGTTGTGAAATTACACCCTTCCACACGAACCAGTTCTAAAAAGTACATTTAATGTGAATAGACACTCAGAATAGCCTGGAAATATATACGTAATTAATGAGATCACTAATGGCAAAGTTCATTAGCTATCCAGGCCTGAACAGCATTAAGCATAACGCAGTATAACTTAAATGTCAAGAGTGTCAGATGAATAAGCCAAGCAGCCTGTATATGCAACAAAGTGTGCAAGAAAGTGTCCCTTATTTAAGAGTTGAGCAGATCTGCGGTGTCTCAAGCACAGGGGCTGTAACGTACCTCTGCACTCCAGGATAACACATGTGACAAATTGAGGCCTGAATGGGGCAAAGTCATTTATCTTTCCTCCTCTGGTGGAAGAGACAGGGCTCCCCAGGTGAAGCGAAACGTGGCAAATCCTCGGGTTGCATTTGTTGCTTAAACGGGTCACAGGCTGATGCTTTGGGGGTTTTAGTAAGGCTGTCTGGAATTCCCGTCCTCTGGAAATGCTCCGGGGTTTGGAGAAAAAGATTTGTCCCACTTCTGAATAAAAACTAAAGAAACTAGACACCTTGTGCAGAAAATCTGGGGGAGCTGAAAAGCCAACTGTTGGAACAACCCACATTATATTTTACAGCTGGCTAGGAGTCTCTTGGCCTGACGAAAAAACAAACTGTTGAAATTGAAATTGTCTAGCAGCAAATCATTCTAGCAGACAATTCCCCACTCCTTTCCTGGTTAGTTCTTGGGACTTTTTTTCCTTGAATCGAAATACAACACAAAAATTACTGCATAACCGAACTAAGAGTGAAAATATGAAACTCTTGAGCCATGAGTACACAGGCATTGAGTAAATGTCACCTGAATCAATAGAGAGTGCAACAGATGGAGGTTTTAACATTGTTCTTGCAAATTAATCATTAATTTCTTTTTTAAAGTAATCATCATAAATCTTCCTAGAACAGGTTGTTATTCTGCCTGGTATGATTCATTAAACCAGTGCAGGATGAGATCATTTTCATTTAAGTTAGCATTTTTGAGGCTGCCAAATATCCTCCGAGTATTTCCTGCAGCTGGGACCGCAAGCATCTTCCTTGGAGCTGGCAGCCTGCTTGCACCATATCCGGCTCCAAGAGCTTCTTGTGCCTCTGGCCAGCCACACCATCCTCCCTGCAGGGTCCCCGAGTTGCTTGCGGCGGGTGGCTTCGCTTGACCCCCTCAGGAAGCAGCAAAATCAGAGGCTGACTTCAAGCTGCAAAGCTGCGTGTGGCGTCAGCGCCTGCAGAGAGGCACTGCCACTGACCCGAAGAGCTGGGACTGGAAAATGACCCCCTGAAGGTGGGCTCTCACCCACCTCAGCCTCCAGCTCAGCTGGCTGATTACTGGGGCACAGCGGTCACCGGTGCCTTTGGATAAACTGGGACTTTTCTCCACCTCTTGGAAATTCCCACGTTGTAAAGCCAAAGGATGCAGCAGGCAGAGTGGCTTCCGTGGGAGGCAGGTTACCAAAAATAGGCTTTTTCCCTTTTAATTTCTCTGTGGCATAATTTCCCAACTGCGTTATTGAAACAGCAATGATACAAGGGGCACGACGCAGCAGCAGGGCAGGCGGGAGCAGGTAAGAGCAAAAAAAGCCAACAACATATTTGGGTAGAAGAAAGGGAAAAGAGCTGGCGGTAAGGGGAATTCACAAATTACCTGACTAAAAAAGCACACACCCATCCCCTGCACCCGCAGCCACACTAAGAGTCCTCTGACACGTGAAGGATGCCAAAAGGAAAAAAAAAAAAAAAACAAACCAAAAAAACCCAAACAAAACAAATGAAAAACAAACCACCTCCCCAAATTGCAGCAATTACTTGATTAGGGTATTTTCACTTCCTAAACTGGGAGAGCAAAATTCCCCTGGGTCATCTGACCTCTGTTGAAACCACACCAGGAAGAGGAGCAGTCGGCGAGTGCGGGGCGTTCTCCGGCTGTACAAAAGCCTCCTGTGCATGAGCAGCAGATGAGAGCAGTGCAGGGATGTGCGTGCGCGTGTATACGTAGCAAGGCGAGGTGCAAATACTCTCCCAGCCAGATCATCTCTTGCACAACTCTGACTCTGCGCAGCCTGGATGACCTTTTGTTTTTTCCTCAGCTGCTCCTCTCCAAGCATGCCTCCAGAGCAGAGCTTCTGAAGAGCCGTTCCCTCCCGTGCATCGCCCTGAAAACAGCTCTCCCAAGCGCCCTGAAAACAGCTCTCCCAAGAAGAGGTGGTCGCCGGCAGCATGGTGGGGGTGACAGCAATGAGGACATGGATTGAGCCGGTAGTTGCAGGTTCTGATGTGGCCAGTGCCTTCTACGACACGGCACTGCTGCTGGTGGTGAAGAACTACTACAACCAGACCAACACCACTGCTCCCTCCCATGCACTGGAAGATGCTCAGCAGAAAGCTGTCTCTAATTTTTATATCATCTACAACCTAGTCCTGGGCCTGAGCCCACTGGTGTCAGCCTATGGCTTGTCCAAGCTGGGGGACAGGATTCATCGGAAGATCCCCATCTGCTCCTCTCTTCTTGGCTACTTGGGCTCCAAAACTCTCCTGCTTCTCCTGATCCTGCTGGGCTGGCCGATTGAGGTGATGTACGGGGCTGCTGCCTTCAACGGGCTGACGGGTGGTTTCACCACGCTCTGGGCAGGTGTCATGGCTCTGGGGTCCCTGGGGTCTTCCGAGAGCAGGAGGTCTCTGCGCCTTATCATTATTGAGCTGGTGTATGGCCTCGCTGGCTTTCTAGGAAGCATGGCATCTGGCTACCTATTTGTTGGCTTCAGTGACCGCTATCGAGAGGGCACTGTGCTGGTGAGCTGCAGCATTGCTTGCTATGCTTTCTGCCTCCTCTACAGCGTTTTTGTCCTGACAGTCCCTAAGCCAGCAGCTTCCTGCCCAGACAAAGCCAAGAGTGCAGAGGAGGTGGGCAGCAAGCTACCAGCCCACAAAGAAGCAGCAGCATCAGGGAGTTCCCAACCTTCGGAGAGCACCACATCCACTCTAGTATCCCCCTCAAAACTCATCATCATCATGCTGTTTGTGGCAGCAATCCTCTATGACCTTGCCGTGGTTGGTGCAATGAACGTACTCCCGCTCTTCTTGCTCAGGGAGCCTTTAAGTTGGAATGCCGTAGAGATTGGCCACGGCAATGCTGCTGGGTACGTGATCTTCATCACCAGCTTCCTAGGGGTATTTGTGTTCTCCAAATACCTGAGGGACATTACCATGATCATGATCGGAGTGATATCCTTCAGCGCTGGCAGCCTCATCATGGCCTTCGTGCGGTGGACGTTCCTGTTCTACATCGGTGAGTCGAACGGCCGCTCACGTGAGCGAGTGCACCCTGAGAAAGGGGCTGGGGTGTTTCAGTGCCAGGAGAAGGGCTTTTGCTTTGCTTCACTGTGAGTTTCAGAGCAGGGAGCTCAGCAGACCATCAAAGGAGTGATTCCCAGGAGGGCTTCATTATCATTCCCATCTCCCCACATCTCACCTTGTACTCTTATGCTCAGCTCCCTACAATATCCAGAGGAGGCATACACTCCTGCCAAGGCTTAGTTTAAGGCTGGTTGACTTGTAATTCATCACTTGGTCATAGCCAGGATCTGAGGAGGGGAACAATGCTCACGCCGCAGGGGAGTGAGAGCTGTTGCTGGCTACCTGTACTAGTCAGACCACATCGCTGCATTAATGGGAAGCACTTGCTTTGTGTGAGGTAAGGTTTAAGCTGCAACAGAAACACTTCGGCAAAGGTTTCCTATTAAGATATGATTTATTTTTCTTACATTAAGGCATTTGTGGTCGATGGGAAACTGAATAGTGAAACATTGGAGCTGCTTTAGCACCTAAAATATCATGAGAGTCTAGTGTATAAATCTTACACTATGTATAAATGACCAAGCCACAGGTAACAATAGATGGGGCAGTGTCCCATAGCGAAGGAAAGGCAAGTTTATTGTTGGGAGGTAGCCTCTGCAGGAACACACAAAAAAACCCCCAAGAACTGCAATCCGTGTACCCATTGTGGCAGTGAGAATGATGATTCATATCTGACAAACAGAGTATCATGTGTTGCATGGCTTTGAGATTTTGCTACTGAAAGTGAGAAAAAGATCTAAGAGAAATGGCCTGAAGTGATTTTTCTGTCTGCCCCTACAGGGAATGAGAAATTGAAAATCAAAGAAAGTTATTCTAAAGGGATTTAGCCAAACACCGAGTGAAATTTTTAAAAGATTTTGTTTGTTTAGGCAATCAGGCTGGGGAACAAAAGATATAAAATTAAAATTAAGCAGTGCTTGTTTAATGTTAAGTCCATCATGAATGCGTGCTGCTACACAGTGTGAAGGATGCTTATTCCCCACATTGCAGAAACACCTGGGTACACTAGACACAGACCAAGTCTTCACTGAGGTTGGTTGCGCTGATAGGAAGGCAATTCTAGCTGCCTCAAAGTTTCCACACTAAAGAAAGCCTAAAATAATGCAAGCCAGAAGCACTGAGATAGGAAACGGCTATAGTGTTATGAAGGTACCGTTGCTGTAGCGTGGGGTGCTCTCTCTGCCAGTTAGACTCAAATCATCGGCCTCTCTCTCTCAAAGAACAGTGCTATATTCCATCTATGCTGGAATTTCAGGCTGAGACCAAGAGACCATGTCTGGTTTGGGGAAAGTACCTCTGCTTTGCTAGTGGGAGCAGTAGGTGGCTTATTCACCCATCGCTTGGATGAAGTGAGCACCTACACTCCTGCCAAAGATTTGTACTTCTCTCTGGTACTCAGTGGACAAGAAAATATGAAACAAATGTCCTGCCCAAGCCAGAGGCATGTAGTTTTCAAAAGCAGTGCTTGTTGTGTTGGGAGATAAGGAGCAGGTATTGACGATAACTGCATGTTCCTCGCGTTGCAGCACGGGCAGTGATGCTCTTTGCCCTCATCCCCTTACCAACCATCAGGTCGATGTTATCCAAGCACGTTGAAGGATCATCCTATGGTAAGTATTTTGGTTACCCTACTGATCAAAACAACCTCAAATCCCTCCATTCAGCCTAAGGTACAAAAAGAAAGGCAAATTACTGCTGTAATCTGTGCTTTGCGTAACAAAACCAGAACAGCTAGTACCACAAATGGGAAGGGAGGAGCAGAGAAACTTGCCGGACAAGATTGTCACATCCGAACTTCTCCTTGGTTGCCTCATCATTTATCCATACAATTTTCAGCATTTCAAGTACTTCAAAAGACTAGTATCAGTGTGCAGCTGAAGGGCAGGGAAAATATCTGAGACAATGCTCAAAAACAAGTGCTCCAGGGAAAACCAAGAGAAGCAAGACAGGTTGAAGCACTGAGAAAGACCATTTATATTTGGCTTCTTTTGCTTCCAGTTCTGGGAAGGATGGATTTCTTTCATGTTTTTTCAGCTGTGCTTTGTAAGCATGTCTCCAAGTCTTACCTAGCAATTTGTTCCTCTCAGACCATAATTTAACTAACAAAGGATAATCTTTGCATAAAAATCGGCCCTTTTTGGAAAACAGGAGCAGAAATTCTTTTCCATTAAAATATGTATTAGGAAATAGTAAAATATATGTATTTTAAAACACTGTATTGAAGGCTGCCGTTTTTACCTCAATGAGCTGGATTTAGACAGAATAGACAGGACGGACCATGCATTCAAACAGCACCTCAGGCTCACGACTGCTCATGTCTCCTCCAAACACGTTCCTACAGCCATCCTTTGCATCCTTTTCCCTTCTGCCGTGTGAACAGCACAGCGGTCTGTCACCAGTTCACTCCTACTGCTTGTGCTCCTCAATGTACTCTGTAGCCAACTCACCCACCTGCCACAAATAGCACAGCTCAGACTCCAAATCAATCGTTATTATTAATCGTAATGTTGTTTTTAACCTCCATCACGAGCCATACAGGCTGAGCCTGATTACAGCGGCAGACCGGCTCTCGAGCAGGATCACGCAGCAGAGCAGCCCTCGCCTCCTGGTAGCAGCGTTGTCTCCTTCAGTGGTGGCCGCTGGTGCTGTGCAGCTGGAGAGGGCTGCCAGGGCAGTAAGCTCAGCTCCTACTTTGCACACCCCGGCAGGGCTGGGTTGCTTCCCCTTCCCCCGTTTACCATGGCAGAAACAGAAGGGTGCACTTCAGCAAAAAAGCCAGTTCACCTAGGATTCAGTTTCTGCCTTTCCTCCGCCCTGATCATCACATACATCACACGCACCTCCCGATTTCAGGCATTATTTTAACCCAGGGGACCACTCATCTGGCCTAGGGCAGAAGCAGACCCTGACTAAAATCTCTCCCATCCTGAAGATGTTAGCCCAGGACTACCTTGCCACATCCTACAGAAAGGAGCACTTACTGCCCAGTCTAGTGCTGCTTTTCCAAGCAGCTACCTCAACATCTGGACTGTTTAAGCAGAGAGTTTTCTCATTTGTTCTTTTGTCCTACGCCTAAAAGAAGGAAAAGTCATTTAATTCTGGTCCAGAACAGCAGTAGGTACAAGCTCATGCCATCTAGCACTTGTGAAGTAATGACCACATCACTCTTCCATGCACCGGTGGTCCTGGATTCTTCAGGGAGGTACCACAGCTTTTTTTTTTTTTTTTCTCCCCGGTACCAAACGATGTTCTTGTTTTACAGGTAAAGTGTTTGTCCTGCTGCAGTTGTCTTTAGTCACGACGGGAGTAGTGACATCCACGGTCTACAACAAGATCTATCAAAACACACTGAACTGGTACAGCGGCTTCTGTTTCATTTTGTCTTTTCTAGTTGGCTGCCTGACTCTCCTCCCATTAAGGTAAGGAATAGGAAAAGTTTAGACCAAAGGGACATGCTGTATTTTCTCCATGCTTCTTGATTCTAGGTCTCAAGTGTACAATACAGATGGCAAAAAAATAAAAAAATAAAAAAAGGAATTTAAAAAGAAAAAAAAAATGGAAAAAGAGAAATAAAAATTTTGTAGAAATTAGTTGAAAAATATCAAGGAGATTCAAGGAATGAAACTTGCAAGTGATCTAGCCAATGTTTTTAATCTTCTTTTTGTTTAATGTAACATGAATTGCTGTAGGAGGAATACCTGGCAGAGTTTAAGAGCTGATAATCCCAGGGGATAAAGCCTTTGCACAAATTTAGTGCTTGATATTGCAAAAATATTAGTAAGTAGACTGAGGGAATAAGCCTACACAAAGCAAAACATTTTTTAAAAAGTGATAGGAAAAGTGATATCATTGTGATAGGAAAAGAATAACCTGAGTCTCCCTCAGGTGTTCCTTTCAAATAGAAACCATTACCACATAACGAAGGAAATAGCTACTTTTCTGATCCAGTGAATTTGCCCAACTGTACTGCTACAGAGCAACTGAGAGGTACAATTTCAAGAACAAGCTTTAGGCAGAAAACCAGCTTAATTTGGAGAAAGCTGAAACAGCATCCCCATCTATTCCTCCAAAATTTTTGATGGATCTCCCTCCAATTCTCACCTTGCCCGTTGTCCCCCCGAAGACCCTTGAGCTTGTGTTACTAGAAACAGCAAGACTGCCAGTACAAAATTAAAGTGAATTGTGATAATATCACTGTTTAATCCCTGCAACACTATTTTCATTCAGATATAAGGCAGGTACTGACTGGACAGGCTAACATCTGATCCCAGGCAAAATTTTTGCGAAGTTTTGCTGTGATTTAAAAAAAAAAAAAAACCAAAACAAAAAAACAATAGTAGAAAGTCTAAAGGCAGCATGTATACTGACTTGGATAGCAAGAAAAAGCAACTCTAAGGAAAGCTCCTAGACTATCAGCTCTGCCTCGTCCAGAGCACCGAAGGCTTTCTGGGCTCACAAAACACATTTGACCCCTGGTGTCAGCAGGACTGCGAGTGTGGGGAAGGCTACTTCATACCGTCGTTACCCTGGCTCTGCTTTCCTCATGTTTTCCAGACACAAGAGTGACTCGTCTTTTACGCACACCCCTGCTGTTTTAACAGTGAGTCACTGCTAACTACTCAGCTGCTTTTTAACATGTTCTCCAAATAGAAGTTAGCACCATTATCAGCACAAACACGAGGATTAGGACTTAAAGGCTGAAAGATGAAAAATGATGCCAATGTCATTGCTTGTACTCGAGTAAGTTACAGGGAGGCTGCCAGATCCTCCAGAGGAATCACATGAGAACTCAGCCAGCTCCAGCCACCCCAGCAAAATTTAAGCTAAAAAACTGGTGGGGGAAAAAGCAAACTGTAGTTTTATGAAGTAGCTTGCTAGCTCTCACTCAACTGCATTTTTATTGCTCTTTACAGCATTGTGGCCATCAAACAACGTTCAACCAGCGGCTCCCTTCAGATTCTGACTGAGTGACAGAGGCTGTACCTGCTAAAGCATTTTTTGGTCATCATCAACTCTCTGAGCTACCAAAACGGACAGTTTGCCGACCATCAGTCCCTGCAGTTACCATCATTAGAGGAAGCATCTCATTTATGTTTCCACTTCACAGTGTGCTATGGCCTCTCAGCCACTGAGCTCACCCAGGACAAAGAAGTTTGCCTTGGTATTTCTGCAGTACACCATCTCACAGGCCACGTGCATTGGCTATTGCCCACCAGCAGTCTTCAGAGCATTTTGCCTCCCTGCTAGGCTGGTTAGCAATAGCACACAGTGACAAGGACAGGGTAGAAATGAAGAGGGCATTTCTAGACAGATAATTCACTGCGAAGGGGAAAGCAGAGGATCCGTTTTCCATTAGTTCCTTCTTGTCTGTTCATTCGGAAACCTCAGTGCGGTTCTGTGACTTTGGCTGATGAAGCAGTGGTCCACAAGCCGCCTCTGCATGGTTGCCAGCAGGACACACTTGTTCTCCAAGTGGTGCAGAAGATGTGTCAGCCCAGCTGATCAATGTTGTGTAAAAGTCCACTAAATACAGAAATACCACCATAAAAAAAATATGTAAGATTAAGACATTAATCCCTACAATAAAACACTCCTGAACAGATGTTCACGCCCCTGACTTCTGGGAGATTGTCCCACTGTCCCCAGAGAGTGCTTTAAGAGCTCATGGGAGGACACCTATGACTCAGGAGCTGATACCGGCATTTCAACTCACACCACCAGGATGTACTCCTCTTGTAACAGGTTACGAACAGGTAAGTGCAGCAGACAACTCCTACAGGCTTTACAGAGGTGTAGGGATACTGATGCCAGGTAATAGTCACCTTGTTACTCCCAGATTTATGCTGGGTGAAACCCCTACCTCATACAATTTAGCAAGTGGCATGAGGTGTTGCCGGCGACATCCAAACGTGATTCAGAAGACTGGCATGCCCCAGAGGGATCAGGGCTTAAATTGTGTCTACTTAGACGCTAATTGAATTAACAAGGATTAAGTGGCTTCCAAGCTCCTGGACTAAGTAAAGGGAAGTTAAAAGCCCTTCAGTAACTGAAATAATCTGGAGGCAAATCAGGCAGCTTCAGTTCCAGGCAGAGATGCAGCAAGCAGAAGTTGGTTACTCACCATGCTACCCCTTATTCTGAGGAAGTTGCTGCTACGCGTTCCCCTTGACACACACACACACGCTCTTGCAACCTTTCCTCAGCTCCACGCTTCACTTTCAAGTAATAACAGACATACAACAGCAACAGACAGATGACTTACAGTTAAATCAGCAGCGGAACAACATTTTAAGGGAAGGGTACTTCTGCAGTAAGATAGTGAGAGCCCAGAAAAATAAGCACACACATCATTTCAACAGTGAAGGCTGCAAAAAACAAAACTTTATATTCTAGGTAAAGGAGTCATCTTTTAATACATTTATTGGTCCATTCCATTAAATTAATTGAGGTAAACAAACGGTGCATTTTAAAAAAAAATGTACACACTAATAGAGAATTACAAACAGTTTTACCTCAAAGTGTTTTTCTCCATCAATACTAGTTCCATAGTAAACAATGCACAAAGTATATTTATACAGAGATATATGAAAGGGTATAGAAACATGCCAGCACCAGAAGGCAAGACAACATTTCATAGCCTGCGTGTCTGAACAAGAGCACAGTTGCCAGATTTGGTCGAGTGCAGGAAACAAAAGCCTCCTTCCCATTTTTTTTACATGGTTTACTAAGCTAATTCACACAGAGACAAGTCTTTTCACAGCTTTCATTTTGGTTCTTAATGGTATGAACAGTGACTCCAGTTCTGGTGAGTGGGTTTACAAAGGTTGAAAGCGGAAGAGTCTGGGCAATGAGCCAGCACCGTTTTGGTCCCCAGTACTGACACGTTCTACAAGGAGGGGGATGAGACCCCACCTCTGCGCACAGCCAGCTTGCCTTCACCCACACGGCCCAACTCTCCAAACCTGAAGGAGGGACAGAGGGATGCAGGCACAGCGGAAGAGAGAACAAGGACGGTGCTGCTTTATTTTCATATACTGAAGACAAAAGCCCTTTGCCTGTTTGCTATTGTAAGATAATCTCTCTGCAACCTGCCTGCCTGTGCAGTGGGAATGTGGCACTGGCCCCAACCCTGCTGCCTGACCTGAAGGTATGGATACACATCCCAGCAGCAGGGTTAAGGAAATGGTTTAGCTTCAAAGCAGAGAGTACTGAGGCCTTCAGAGTCGTCTAAGACAGCGATTAGGCCTTCAGCAATTTAGCATGACACTTACATAAGGGTGTTCTACTTATGCCTTTTTGGAAAGTGCATTATTTTCTGCATAAGTACTGTGCCTTTGCCATGCAACCTTAAAACTAGCTCAGTGCATTACTGAGTACTTGTACAAGTCAGATACCTCAGCAAGACTCCAAAGTGCTAAGCATAGAATTAAGCATTGCCATTTTATTCTGTAAAATTGGTTAAACAGCACTCCCAAAAAGTTTAAAATGCAACATTCACACTGCCAGAAGGCTAGTTTATTCCTGTGATCCCCAGTTTTACTTTACAAAAAAAAAAATACAAAAAAAAATATCTGACAAGTAGTAGCAAGTTCCCTACCTTAAAAAAAGACCCCATTTTCCCTATTTATTCGTTGTTGTAGTAAAAGTTAATATACCAAGGGAAAGACTGCTCTACCTTCAGAATTTAAGAAGGCTGAACATCTAATGAGCTAGTTTAGTCTATGCAATTTTGCCCAGTGGTTAGCAGCACCAGGATTTTAAACAGTCTGCAATATTAATCATACTCAATTAAATTGTGCAAGTTTTAACAAAAGCATGGCTCCTGTTAAAACACTGAACAGTCCCTGGTGGTCTAGGAGGGAATTCTTGTGTACCTTGGCATATGCGGGACCGACACCTGAAGCAATACGCATCACGAACAGCCTATGCAGAGCCACTGCTGCAAGGCTACCTCACAGCACCTCCGCAGGACCATCTCTGCCACTCATGCTTTGCAGGTGTTTCTTTCTACCACTTACCCCACTACTTTATCCATAGCACAAGTGTCAGTGTGACAAAAATCCAAGCAGACTTGAGTGAAGAATCCATAGTTTATTCTTTGATACAACTCACATCAGAAGAGCTCGTGTCTTTAGGGCTACCTTTTCATTTTTCAACGGATACCTGAAAAAGCCATGATGTTTCAACATCTTTTTATTGCCAAGAGTCAGAACCTGGTAAGGATACATATGAACAATGCACGGTTTATTACCGAGCATGAAAACAAGATCTCAGTGCTTGCTTTATTGTGCTGGTGCCAGTTCAGAGAAGAAACAAACATCCCAGAAATTACACAGAAGTAACCAGGACAGCAGTGAATTATGCATCCTCTGAGAAAGAACTTGGTCTGGCTATGGATTACAAGGAAAACTGGGCTAATTTAAGGATTGTTGAAGGACCCACATGTTACATAGGTTCATAGAAAGGGTGCAACTACTTTTGATGGCATTTTGGTGCATGTGCAGAGGGTGACCTTAAATGACTGAACACTCAAGAAGTTACTCAAAGATCAATCTCCTGCACTACTCCTGCTTCCCTTTACCAACACCTTTTACTTTTCACACTTAAGGTTCAGGCCATCCAAAGGAGAGAGTCCTACCCTGTAAGGATTACAGGATAACATATCAGTGTCTCACTAACAGTTCAGATCTCAGCCTCCCACTAACAGGAGTTAAGCGAGTGCACTCTTTACAAATGCCACTTGGAGTTTTCAGCTATTTTGTAGTTCTCCCGTTGGGCACTGCTGCCCCAAAGCTCACAGTCAGGATCCTCCCCACACCTCACAGCCTCTTCCACAGTTAACTAGAAATTTACAACAGCTCTTTATAAAGACACTCCTCCATAGCCTGTAGGAGCCAAGAGAGCCACCACTACACACCCTTCTTACACTGCAGCAATGCTTTGCAGAGGATGACTCTTTTGAATGTTAAGTGCTGCTTCCCTTGTAGGGGCTTAAGAGGTTTTGGTGTTCCAGACCATATAAGAAATCCTATTAGTGGCCACAGCCTGAGGTACACGTTCCAGCCTCTCCTCCAAATCAGGAGGTGTCCAACTTGCAGGTGTCACGGAGCCACATACTCCAACAGGGAACTGCAAAACATGCCTGCCTTCCAACAGCTTAGCCAGAAAGGGATTTATCTGAAATCAAAACATGCTTGGTTGAGGACTAGTTTAAAAACCATGCTGCAAAATCAGTGTCATCAGATTAAAGAAAATCTAAGCTGATCTTCAACAGCTCCAGCCTTAACGGTTACATGTTGATCTGAACTTCACTTGGTACTCCCCACTGTCCATTCTGCTTCTCATAAGCGGCTGTGACATCAATTGCTGAATTCCCCAGAACAAACACCCACTTCAGTTTAACAAAAAACTAAGAGGGAACAGGACCTCGGTGATGTAAGGCATCAGACCAAACCGACTGACCTATAGGAAAACACGTACCATCCTTTCAACTCATCTAGCACTATCTAGCACTTTTTTTTGGTAAGGTGAAGAGAAGACTGTCCAAATATTAGTGCAAATTACATTTTGCTTGACTCCCAATGATGTTGCAGAGTCAAATACAAAATTCCATTTACCACACAGGAACCAGCTCAAAAAAGCATGTTGATCTCTGTTTGTGGGAAATAGGGAAGACTGTAACCCTGAAGGTCCTGCTGTTGAATGTTATGCAAGTGCTTATTTTAGAAGGGAAAAACTGAGGAAAACACTTGATTACTGCTTCAAGATGATCCCCTTAAGCACTTCCCTTGCACAACAAGAGTAGTTTGTCATTCCGGACCTAACAGCACCTTAAAGCTGAGTTCTCGTTTACACCAGATAAGTGTACATTGATACACTGTGAGCTTAAACCAAAAAGCATAGTTTGTTTAGTACCACAGAGCTGTCAACAGAGGCTGAGTCAAAAAGGAAGACCTCTTAAAATATCTTAAACTTGACTTTTGCACCCAGAGAGCATCGTCTCATTAGGCTGACAGCTACCACATTGCTGCAATAACTCATCTTGACAGCTGCTATAAAGCCACCAAGCTTTAGGTGGGGCTTCGGGTATACTTGGTGTTTATGAAGGAATAAAGTCCAAGCCAGAGTGGTACCCAGTAGGTCAACACAGGAGAACACAGAAGTTGCACATACTCAATTACTGCTCAGATTCTTTGCAAGAATATTGCCGGAGATCAAGTAATCATTCAAGTTTAGCAGTAAGTGCTCAGAGTTACTTATTCACCCAAATCCCAATATTACACTGATATTAGCTCCAAACCCCCTCACTTAGGATGGTTAAGAAGGATTTATCTGCATGCTGTTAAACCAAGACTCTGGGAATCACAGCAGCATTCCTAAGGCCATTAACACCAACCAGGCGTTTACTTGAGGTTGGATTGCAAGAGAAAAGGGGGAAAAAAAGGGACTTGCAGAAGCAGTTACATTTCTAAAGGCCAATAAAAACTACTAAGAAAATAGATCTGTACCAAAAGTAGTCTTAAAAGACTTGCTGTGTGGTTCAATAGAGACAGGTATGAATGCTATGTGTAGCTGATATCTATGCCCACCAACCTGTTTAAGGCAAGTTTCACACACAATAATGCTTGGTGTAAGCAAGCATTTGACACTTTTTGGCTTTTGGCTGCTGCAAAAAAAAAAAAAAAAAAACAACCCAGGAGTTCTACCTTTACTACGGCAGGCACCTTTATTGACCAAGCCCAAAGTGCCTCTAGTTCAGAAAAAAACATTTAAAGCATGGACCAAGAGAATTCTACCATGCAACTTCCAGAGCTAGCTTTAGAGAAAATACACTGAAGACTCACACTTTCTTCCACCATTCCCATAAGCCTTGAAAGGCCACTGTTCAACTGGCTCCTGCAGCTAGGCTGATTTTGATCCCCAAGTCAGTCACAAGTACACTTTAGCCAACTGACATTACTTCATAATCACCAAGGTAAACAAAGATACTCAGTATGAACCAACAGCATGCCACACTCACAAAAACCACAGTTCATGCTTGCCTCACAGGCTACCTGCAGGTGGTGTTGGTATGTTCTGTCTAGGACCAGCCCAACTCCCACACAGAAAAGTCTCCAGAAACTATTTTATCCAGAGAGAGCATATGGGCAGTAGCAAAACAGAAAATATTAATTTCCAGCCTTTCCCTGTCCACCCAGAAAAAGGGATAAGGATTGGTTAGAGTGTACTGCATCATAGGAATAATATTTTTTTTTTTTTTGCAAACAAAACAGAATGGTAAAAGATGTCATTTGGCACCTTGCAGTAGAGTTTTATTTTCATCTTTTTAGTGTTCCACTCATCAGTTCCTTCCAGACTAAAGAGGTAAGTTTTATCAAGATCCCCGTGCACTTTCACTATGAACCCCCAATCACTCCATAGGATAAAGAAGGAACCATTCAAGATAACTCAAAAAGATGAAACATACCCCAGTTTAAACACGGAAAGTGAGGAAAAAAAATTCAAATAGTTTTCAGAGCGTCTGTCCAGCCTAAATGCAGCTGGCATTTCAGTTAACTTGACAAAAGGAGTCCTTCATACAGTTCCAGTATGTCTAGTGGTGAGCATAGAAGTGCTAGACTGTCCATGAAGGTACTTCTTATTTGGTCTCTGGCTTGTCTTGCAATAGTGGTATAATTGACTCCCACGCCGTAAGGCACTGAAGAAAGAAGTAAAGATTAAAAAAAAAAAAAAAAAGGATTGTACATCAGTTCTTGCAGCTTTTGACCAACCCTTCCAGACCAACAGAATGCAAGTTCAGAATGGCTAGCCAGGTCTCTATAGATTATTATAGCAGGGGGGGCTGGGGAAACCAACCAAAAAACCAAAACTAGAATCTCTAACAGCAAGAAAGTGTTCAGAAAGAATAGCTGCAGTTTCTAAACAAAGAAAACAAATTAAAGCTTTCCAAAGTCATCAGCTGTCCCAAGCTATTAAAAATGATCAGAATATATAGTATTTTCAAATATAAAGATAGATTCTTCCAAACTGAATACCACCACAGCTTTCAGCTAGGCAGACAAACTGTTTCTAGTGTGTGGGAGAGGGTTGATCTAGACACAATGGCAGTTATTATAGACTACCTCCAGCAAACTTATTTGAAAACCCCATGCATTTAGGGAAGGTAGTTCAGAGACACAGTGGTACACCTCTGGTACACCTCTGGGACTCAACTCCACTGCACAACAAACTGGTAGCACCTGATACAGTGAAATAAAAGGGAATCTAGCTTCTGGGTTATTAGAAAGTAACTCCAGGCTTTGGAGTTATTTCCCCAAACATGTACTTACTCCTCTTGTGCTGTGTATCATTACTGTCTTTCAATCATGTACAGCCCAGAAGTCAAGCTGGACATATATAGACTGTGGAATACATATTATTAAACACTGCAAATGGGCAAACTCATCACCAGCTCTTACATCCACAAGTCACTGCTGTCAAGCATCTTCCTTCTAATCTTGCTGATTGTACTGAAAGTGAATAGAGCATTTCTAGTTGTGTATCCTGAAGTGACTAGACACTTTCCCACCAAAAAGCTTCTTTGTTGCAGCTGAGAGCAAAACTAAGACGGACAGATTTAACTGTCAATTGTAGGGGCACTGCTGCACGTTTGGTGGAGTCTTTAATCCCTCCCTCCACAGTAGTCTCAGAAGAGAGAAGAGACCAGGGTGAAGGAAGTTCTGTTTGACTGGTTTTGAATTACTGACAAGACAGACATTGGCATGGGCAAAGGACGTGCATAATATTACATAGATAGGTAGCCTAGCAATGCAAGAAGTTTGTAAAGTATATGTGGAAAAAAGCAATAGGTAAGATGTTTAGGTATGTCACCATGCATAAGCCTAGTAGTGTTTAATATACCAACCCCTGCTGCTCAGTAATTTGTTCAATTCAAGAATGCAAGACAGGCAAGCATCCAGGATGAAATGCTGTTGCAGGGCTGCCTTGCAAAAGACTTAGTCTCATGCAGATCACTTCAGCATGACCAGCAACTCAACAGATTACCCTAAGCTGCTGACAAAGAGCAGCTTCCACAGCACTAGAGAACTGATTTATGTACCCAAGATTTTTTTTTTCTTCATGCCAGCATGAAGATTTCCTGAAGAATTATCACCACCTCAGAGGAAAATGAACTGTTCTTATTCCTGCCCGTGTTCCAGCAGTGCCACGTACCTTCTCGTAGTACTGGATGTTTTTATCTGCCATCCCCATAAGTAGCTGCCTGAAGTCTTGTCTTTTGTTGTTCTGCCATCTCTCCATATCCGCTTTCAGGTCAGCATTGAAACACTCCACTCGGTCTTGACATTTCTCAACATCTGTGGGTACCTGCAGGAAAAGAAATGAAGATTGAAACTGTCACTGAGACTGCTGAATTAGCTCAAACCTTACTGAGTAAAGCTACAGAGGAAAGGGTAAGTAACACTCAGTACCCTGAATAAACTCAGTTATGGCTGCAGGGACAAAAGCCCCAATTCTGTCTCTTACTGAGGAGACATGATTGCTTAATTTTTTCTCTGCTGTTTGAGGTGGTGGGCAGTTTTGCTTGTCCATCTCCATGCCAGAAATGGAGCCACACTGAGGAAGAGCTTGCTAGAGGCACATGAAGAGGAAAACCCTTTGGTGTGAGCGCTGTGTGCCTAGGCTCAGTTCCTAGTTCTCAAACTGAGCAGTTTGACTACAGCTCCAGAGCAACCTTTCTCTCCTCTTTCCCATTTACAGTTGCACTTGGCATTTCCTGATTTACACTAGTGTGTATGACACAACATTTAGGTTTGTCCAAACAGCTGGACAAGAGACCTCCGTGTTCTCTCTTGACCATACTATACAAACAGCAGTGATCAACTATGGCTTCAGAACAAAATTCCTAAGCCTCTAGTTTTTAGCTTCCACTTTTAACCTTAAGGCTGCCTGAAAAAAATGTAAGTGAAAAGCACTGATGATCATGATGCAAAGAGAACTGAAAGCATTTCACCATGGATTGCCTCATGGGCCTTTGGGTTCAACAGTGGACACATAGTCACACATAAGGAATGGGAGAAATCTTGAAGGACAGCCTACTGCAAGCCTAGGTAGAGATTTAAATGGATTATGGCAGTAGTCCCCAGCCCAAGGTAGTTACAGATTAGGCCAAAGAAGTTGGCATTCCTTGCTTATGTTTTAAAAAACATCAGGTATACCACCAGGCAACTACAGGAACAATTTACAAATGTTTCCTCAAGCAGGAAAGACATTAATAGCTTTTTCTCCCTTCTCCTTGTGTTGCATGGTCCACACAGATGGGAAGCCTGTAAGGACATGCATGACCTCAGAAGAGGAAAACCCTGAGCTCTAGCACCAATGTCAGAAGTGAACTTCTGCTCTGGAATCTGTGACTTGCACAAAGACAAAGGGCAGAATGATGAATATTTGAAGAAATTTGTAGTGGTTCCTCTCATAATTGATACTTTCAGGGAATTCCCTTTTTCTTTAAGGGGCATGAAGGAAGGAAGAGGATGAACAAACTATATAAGAAGCTTTTCACAGGTAACAATATAGTATGTCAGAGGTGTGCTACTACCTTACAGTTTGGCAAGGTACACAATTTAGGCAGAAACACATCAACTATGCTTCTTCTCCAGGATGTGAATTGGTGCCGATCACTGAAGTATTCCATCGACTAATATTCAAAGAAGGTCATACATTTGTTCTCCAATAAAGCTGTTTGAGACACAGGAAGTACCTCCTTCATACTCAAGGGCTTTGAGTACCCGTTTTATTCACACAACTGGATTTACACTACAGCCAGCTTGGGGGTTCATTAGCTACACACTTCCCCCACCCTCTCAGAGTACTAGAACTCTGGCTACAGAATCCACTCTGCTACAACTCTGGACATGAAGTTCTCTCATAGGCTTTAGACAAGAGCTACCAAGCCAGTGGCTGGAAGGTTTAGAAGAGGCTCCCTCCCCTCAAGACAAGCAGGCCTTGCATCATATTTATAAGTACTCTGCTATCTTAACGGGAAAGGCTAGGCTATCAAGAGAAAGAGACATGAAGTCTGGAAGCAAAACCACATAAGATTTCCCAATCCAATTAAGTTAGTTTCTAAGCGCTCATCAGCTTCCTGCTTCTTCTGCCATGATCTGAAACCATGAGGAATCTATAACAAAAAAATAAGTCTGTTCTTTCTCACAGCCAATTCTCCTGCAGGTCAGGCTAAGAGAGCGGTATGTGTTTAGAGCTACAGGGACAATCCAGTGGTCAGCAAATGGGTCATGTATGCTCTAATTAAGGAACAATGGCAATAAACTCCAGCTAAGTCTCCACAGGCACCATGAATGCAGTATCTACATATGTACTGGTCCTGCTCAGGAGTGTAAATACCTTTCCTTCCAAAACTGCAGCTTCCCACAACAGAAGTTGCAACTTAGCAGCTCAAACAAAATTTTAAGTTAATTAACAGCATTTAAGCACTTTATGTCAAGTGCAAGGCTAATGAAAAGAGAGTTTATACTTCCAACATCAAATCTGGACATAAGTTGAAACACCAATGCTGATGCTTTTATCTGCTTTTACCAGTGGAGATATTAAATGTCAGCTAGCAACTAGGAACTGAGAAGAAAGACAACTGGACTTCAGGCAAAGTTGCTACTTTCTCACTGATGGCTGCTCTCAGCTAATTTGAATAGCTCAAAAAAACAACCCCAACCCCAAAACCAACGGGCAACTGGTTCAAACTGCAATACACTCCAGAAGGGCCCATCACTATTTTAGTAACTTAATGTAAACTGAGAAGAGATGTATATGCAGGCAAGAACTGAGCATAAAACTATATATTCAGGAATCTGGTCACCTCATCATATGATACGAAGTTCTGCACCTATATCTATTCATCTTCACATAATTCTTGGACAGACCAGAGTAAAAGTATGCCTCACATCTAGAATTTAGCATGGGCAAGTGCAGATGGCATTACTTGCACCGTAAGCATGTCCACTTTTTAACAACTCCTCTACAGCATCATTACTAAATAACAAATGGTCCTGAAGCACAACAAATCCAACATTTATTAGGCAACTAATCTCTGTATATGCTACTTCTACCTTCCTAGTTCTCTGGAAACATACACTGTTACAAGCCTTTTTTTTCCCCTGTAAATACATACAGTCACCTTCTACTTCAAGTTCTGCACTGCCATATTTAATGCTCCCATAGATCAGCACACTGCAAAGCCTCAAGGCAGACAGAATAAATTAGGTCACCAGGAATGGACTTCATCTCACCAAAAGGGAACAGTGCTTGGACATCATTAAATTTGCTGAATTACTGCAAAACCAGCTCCAGCGTGGGTCAGAAATGGGTAAGAAGCAATTCACCACTCTACTTGTCAGAAACAGAAAGGCTGCAGACTGTGCCAATACTGTTATTCTAGCATTAAAACACACACACACGCTATGCTTTTAGTGTAAACCTCAGCATTCTAAGCAGTACTTGCTGACAGACATTTACAGTAGCCCTACAAGCCTTCTGCATTTATAGGCCACCGAGTTCTAAGCTGATCAGCTCAATGTGAGAACGACCTAATGACACTGACGGAGCTTTGTGAAGCCAATCTGATTATGTGTACAGCGAGCCCCAGAATGCCCTCCAGTGGAAGAGATTAACAAGTAATGATAGGCCCTTATTTCGTGATCCAAAAGTAGACCTTTTTTTCCCCCTGAAGTTTTGGGTGGGTTTTTTTTTTTTTTAACATAACTTCTGCCAAATCAGCTAAATATGCCAAAAGGAACACAAATGCCATTCTCTGCATAACCCAGCTCATGATCATCTGTCTGCTTTTAGTTTCCAGCAAGTCATAGCCAGCAGCCCTCACTGAATGGAAGATGTGCTGCTAGCCACTGCCCTGCGTTACCAGCTCTTACAGATGAGGACATTCCCTCCAGGTGGAAAGGATCTGAAAAGCCCAAGCTAGAATTTTATCAACATGCAAGGAGTTCTATTAGTTTCTTCAACTTCACCTTGTAAATGACACATAAGACTTACGTAAGGAAAAAAGGTACAAGGAGTTGCCAAAATATATACTTATAGTCTGGAGAAGAGATGTAAGTATTCAAAAAATTCTTAGACGGCTATTGAAGTGCTGTGCTTTACACAATAATCCCACTGAGAGATGAGATGCAAAAGCCTTTTCATAGGTGAGAGATTAGCAAAGTTCAGCAGTTCCAATGCATCAAGATCTTGATAGAGTCAAATGCCAAAAAACCTCAAATGGCTTGCTGCATATGCTAGATCTAGTTCCCCCTATCCTACATACAACTTGTTAGAATACCTGCTTATACAAAGCTACACTAAGGAAGTAAGAGTACATACCACACCTGCCAGTAGTGGGGCAGGAGAAGGACCGAAATACAAGAGCACCACAAAATACCTAAGACACCGCTATTTGTAGAGACACAGACACAAGACCAGAAAAATACCTGATTGCAATTCTATGCTCTGTCCTCTTCAGCTTCTTAGATTAAAGACATTATGTGAACCTCCTGTAAGATTATTGAACAGTAGTCCTAATACTGGAGAGTTATCCATCCGTTAACACAAAGATGAAGGGAAACCAAAAAAAAACCCCCAAGCAGAGGAGGGGAAACAAAACCTGTTGTCACTGCTGGTTAAAGTTGCAGTGATTTTAAATAGGGCTCTTGCACATTGCTTCACGCAGAAAGCAGGTGGCAGCACAAGCACGCCAGTTTACAGCTTTCCTTCTGCACGAAGCCCAGACAAACCCTGTCACCCAGTGACAGCTGCTGTGTCTGTTCAGCATCAGGCAGGAAGGGCTCCTTAGCAGAAGGGCCAAAATATGGACTCTTCCACGGTCAAAAAAGGGTGTCCTACAATACAGTTCAGCAGTGCCAGCGCTAGGACTTTAACTCAGCTACTGTTAAATCATCAGGGACTGCTGGTGATTTAGCAGCATGTCAGCCAGCTGCTGACACTACCGCTGCTACAGTCCATGTCACTAAACGTTCCAAGAGATTGCTGGCTGTTGTTCATGCGTTACACGCGTGAGAGCCATCCTGCTCTCTACGGCAGGAGATCAGTAGTACAGAAGTTGCTAGGCAGGTTATATATGTTCATACCCAGGTCTTTATTTCGTACCACCTTGCCAACAACAAACTTCTGTTCTGCCAGAAATTGCTTATACTGCAAAGAAGCTGACAGACCCAGACAAAGCAAGTTCTGTTTCTCCATTCTTCTCGGGAAGTAATGTAAGTGCAACCTGTTTTTGTAGGGTAGTTTTAAGTGCTAACCTTTGGACGGTCTTCTTTTTTCAAGGCTACTGCTTCCAGTTTTGCTTCATACTCAGCTTGAACTTGGTCTCTCTTCTTCAACACATTCTGTGGGCAAGAGAAGAGACAGTTGTGAGAGGCACCCTCTAGTTCCTTCCCTCCCCAGCCTGCAGGAAACTGCAAAGCGATACAGCTTCAGTGCTAACTCAGTCCAAAGTCAGATTTTCAGACTTGCTTCATCCTACTTTACAGTACTTAGGCAGTAGTTTTTAAAAACATAGAACACTTGCTCTCCAGCAGCTGGTAGGGTCAGATAAAATTCAACTTTTGGACAAGCTGGAGGCATGCAAGATAGAAGCTGTCATCCAACCATGCATATAATCCTGACTAAGTAAGTTTGATTCATCAGTTCACCTATTATCAGCACAACAAGGATATAAACAAAAACATCAAAGCTGCCAAGGACTAGCGCAAGGCTTTTGATATCCTCATGCAGCAGACAACAGCGCCGGCACAGAGACAGGAAGGCCACCAAAGAAGTTACTACATCTTCCTTTTCACTTGCAAAGACTCCTCAAAGTCCCTTATAGCAAGCTGTTACATTCTCATGTTAGAACAAAAGTAAGCTTTGCTTTTATCAATTTGGGGGGGGATTGGTTGTTGGTTTAATTAAAAAAATTAAAGTTATGAAAAGCACAATTTACATGAAAAGCACTGAACCACCTGAGGGAGTTTCACAAGCAGTCAACAAACATTTCATTGACAGAGTATTCTCAGAACAGAGAGCAAAAGATGCTCCTCTTATCTTGTACTATGTTCATAAGGTTATTTGTAATTGTGCTACTGTCTCTACTAAGGTTATACTACAGTCTTATAATTTAAGAACAACCACAGATATTAGTCTTTTTAAAAATATACGACTAAAAAATAAGCAATTCTGTGTCTGCAAGAGTGGGCAACTTACTTCAGTCTTCACAAAGAAACAACTAGTAATATTTTTTAACTCGATGCAAAGTTATTATTAAAAATGCTCAGAGGGAAGTCAGCCAACACTTTCTGCTGAGGCACCTGTAAATTTGAACTTCTCTTGCAGCCCACTTGCCCAGTACATGCATTGAGTCTTCCCTTCTGCCACCCAGGAGGAATTACCCCATTAGGACAAAAGGAGGTAACTAATCATTTTAACCATTTCAGACAGGGCTAGTAAAGCAGGACTAGTCACGTGCACGGCTACCTAAAGAAACATCTGTTTAAAAGAGCAGTTCTCAGAGCTCCAAGAGACAGCCTAGCCAAGATCTGTTTCCTAATTAAAGATGTACAAACCTTGTACCTAATAATCATCATCTTCCCCCTCCTCCCTCTTAAGTCAAAGGAAGTTCACCAGTGCAGTTGCTCTAGAGAGAGACATTGCAATCAACAATCTTACAAACCTCAGTCCGATAAATGGGAATGGCATCCCATCCTCAAAGTTGCTATTGGTTTATACAAAAAGGGGGGCAAAAAGGAAAAATTCATCTTTAACAGCTTAAGCCTCCCTTTTGTCCCCAAAGAGACACAAGCAAGCATGCTATTGGTCTTGTTTGCTTGAAAAGCCACAACACTCCCATTCCCTTGAGAATCTAAGCAACTATGTGGAATAGCCCATAAGTGATTGAGGTTACCAATGCAACAAAAGCCTGAGAGAATTAACAGGTATTTCTACTTTGTATTGCCTCTTGAACCCGAGTCAACTGAAATTTCTTCTCAGAAAAACAACCACCTCCAGCAATTGCACTCAGCCTTTAGAAGCCTGGAGTTAGTGTGGTACGCTGGATCTGTACCAGGAGTAGCAAATGATTAACAGGTATTGTCAGACTAGATTCAAGGGGCAGGTGTCTTATTTCTCCTTAAGTGCTCAAGTCCATGCACTGTGGACCATTAACAATATGCTTCTGAATACAGCTTTAAGTAGCCATTAATGGCTGACCCGTAAGTGATGAGAAAAATATTGCCTTCCCTTTCACTTGCCACATATGCGAAAGGAAGTGTTTCCTCTGGCAGGTCCAGGCAATCTCTTCTCAGTTGGAGAATAATGCATTAATGCTTCAGCAGATCCTCTGAAAAGCTCTGTTCCAAGTATCCCCAGAATTACCACAGCCATTGCAATACTTACTTGGCCTCACTTAATAGAGGAAAAAAAATTAAAAAATAATTAACAAGAAGTTGGAGAAAAACAATTAAAAAAACCCTACATACCACATTTCAGTTATTTGGGGACAGAACTAAACCACTAGTCCCTATACAAGCAAGACTTAGCTTGCTTTCAGTGAAGCAGGTCCTTCTCCATTTTGTGTTTAGCTGAAACATTTCACTTTGGCCCATATCTCTGAAGGAGCTTCAGGAGTTTGCCATCAGCCTCCTTTCTCAAAATGCAATCCTATGCCATTTACACACCCCACAGCTTCCTACTACGACTAGACATCACAAAAGGATCCTTATTTACGGCACGCCTTTAGAGAGACGGCTATTCACACGGTGCTTGCTTTAAACATGCATTAAAAGTAATGTGCAAGCACACCACTGGGGATCACATCATCTGATAAGCCTTTCTGGCAGCGTTAAGCACAGAGTTCACGTAACGTTTTGATATCAGCACTGAATTATGTAGAGTGGAGCTCACCCTCTGCACTTGCCTCCCTGGGGAACACCGGCACACCACACAAAATGTGGTACCGCACATGTGCTCACAAGGGCCTCCCTGCACCAGGATCCGGGATGCCATCTGGCCATCTCATACATTGCCTGTATTTTAGAAAAGGTCTTTCCTAGACACTGCCAGCACACATTTTAACTCAAGCCCACAATGCCAGCCCCTCCCCGCTTCTGCAAACCTCTCAAATGAACCCAGAGACAGGGCTTCCCTGGAGTCAGCCAGTATGTTTCAACCGGAATAACTGGGCTTTGCCTCCATATGTGCAGTTCCCTCAGGCCGCCCCTTCAGTTATACGAGTGCTCCTGAAGATGCTAATGTGAACATCCATCTCCAAAACAGTGAAGAAAACCTGGCAGTTCTTACCCTGAGGACAGTCACCCAGCTAGAGTCTGCCCTACAAATCACGTTCCTATACCTACATCTGGAGCACAGTGTGCAACAGAGAAAGCTATCAAGGTTGCACCAAACTCCCAGTGTCTAAAGACATAGCTTACATCATGTATCCTGTCCAAAAGCTGTGCTCTGAAAGACCAAAACCGACTTCAATTTCACAAGCAGGCCTCACAGCAGCTGATGAATAGGACTGCACTGCTAGTGAAGAGGAGAGCCCTTTCAGCAGACAGCCTCCTGCACCCCAAGAGTAGCCTCCTTTACAGTTACTTACTCGGTTTTAGGCAGCCTGGGAAGACAGTTCTGTAGCTGCTTACTGCAGAAATAGCAATATATATTTTCTAGCATAAGAAAACTGCACTTGGTACGACCTGAGACATTCCAAGTTTTGGTATTTGGGAGGGAAGGAATATAGGAACAGTCTGCCTTGGCTAGCAGTAGTGCTTATTCTTGATTTCCAGAGTAAAACTAATGAGATGCCCAAACTGGACACTAAGGACCATAACCCTTATGTGCTATGAACTGCTATTTTGCAAGTGTGGTTTCTAGACCAAACCAGTTCCAAAACACAAACACAATAACTGACAGGAAGAGTGAATCCTTTAGGGCACTAGAAAGTCAAGTCAACAGCCTAAAAATTAGGCTAAAAATCAAGGGTTTCTTCAGCTGAAGAGGTACTTCAGACAGTTAAATACCACTTACCACAGGGAGAGCAGCGTTAAAAGACTTGCAGCTAGACTACCTGTTGGCTTGGAGACTGCACTTCGTGTCTTTGCCATCATCTGCCAACGGCCCTTTTAGAATGGGGCTGTCTCCACGCCAACAGGTAGTCTAGCTGCAAGTCTTTTAACGCTGCTCTCCCTGTGGTAAGTGGTATTTAACTGTCTGAAGTACCTCTTCAGCTGAAGAAACCCTTGCTTTTTAGCTTAAAAAAAACTCTTCCCCTGCTACATTTTTGAAAAGCGCCTCTCACAACTCAGCTTGCTACTTCAGGTGCCATCTCCAGTAGGCCATGACATTTGTAGCATCAAAAGCCAGATGTTCTGGGCTAAAAGCTTTAACCCCTAGCCTCATGCTCTGTTTATTTGTAAGTACACACAGACCCATCTTCCTACAGAATAAGGATAAATCTGAACACCCTGGGTCAAAGGCTTCCAGCTACAGCTCAGGGTGTTCCAGCAATACTTGGGTGTTAGTAGTCCTGTAAAGAAAATGCACCTTGTTTATGTTAGGGTCAACACCATGACTACAAAAGCAAAGAGTATACTCAGGGAATTAGTGCAAAGCCTTCTGCAAGATACTTCAGCCAGGTAAGACAGAAGCCGTTCAACTAGCTATCTGAAGATGAGAAAAGAAGTCTGCAAGTGAGTGTTTCAATTCTCAGTTTGAGAAGTATAGGATGACTAAGATTATGCTGGAGAAGGACCACCACGTTCAGACTGTAGGTTTACAACAGACTATTAGATCTCTAAAGAAGTGCATACCATAGCCTTGTTACAGTTGTTCTAAATGGAAAGTCCTCAGAAGGAATTTGTCTGTTTGTACCCCACAGAGGGACTGCTAATACATCGTGTACGATGGGCATGTGGTGAAAAGCTCTAACAGCTGAACTAGAGTCCTTTGGTTTCAGTTTTCAATGCAGTTAACTCAGTGATTCTTTTCCCCAAGCAATGGGATTGACTACCAATGCTCCTTAAATTCAAGAGAATAAAACTGCAGCTTCTATTACTTCTGCGCAAGCAGTAGGATACAAAGTTCTTAGAGAGCTTAACAGTCACAGAACATCGTTAAGAAGTTACTTGGTATGCAGAACCCAACAGAACTTTACAACAGACATAGGGTATGAGGACGAGAGCGGAAGCAGGGTCTGCCATTTGGACACGTGGTTCTAAAATAAGCCACCCAACCCTGCTACACACAAGTGACAGAAGCTGCTAATGCTGCCTTTTCTGCAGGGCCAGACACTGACCCAGGAGTGAAGAGCTGAGCCACGACTGACTTTCTAACAATTCAGAGAGAAGACTCGAGGCAGGCACAGGATGTCTCCTATAGAGTACCACCGCCATTCCAGTGAAGGAGCAACTCTTCAACACTTCGTGTGCACCTTAGCACTACTGACCTCAGCTTGACTGACTAGCAGAGCAGAGAGATAATGCTACCCATGCAGTACCCTGCTACTAAACATGCCTCGTTTTGTTTGATTATGAAAACATCCTCCTAGCTAATGCATTATTTACTTCCCCACTTCTCACACCACCAACACTTCTCACTGTCAGAAAGAATGAAATCACTGATGCATCATTCCATGCAAACACGATGAGTGTCTTCTGCCACAGGGCTCTCTTTACCTTCATCGACTCCGAGTATAATATATATTCCCTAAGCACAGGCAGGAAGTCTTCTGTCATGTCTTCACTAAGTTCTTCAAGAGCTGTGCAGCAGTTCCCAATACAGGCAGACACCCCTTCCAGTGGCTCTGATAGCTCAACCTCCAGCCCTCCCCAGGTTGAATAAACAGGGCCATATTCTCGTAGTTCCACCAAGTATTCTGCAAGAGGCAGATGGAAAAGTAGATTAACAGAACAAGAGCAAGGCACAAGGATCTGCAAACACTCACACTAAACAGGACAAACCATGCACCAAGCTTGGCAAACATTAACTCCCCCAGGAGTCAAGTCTTGTGTTGCATTAGCATCTTGATAGACAGAGCTCCATGGCTGCGCACATGACAGGTCCAAGTTGCCCCCTGCTTAACTGATCATTCCTACAAATTTCCAATAAAGACACTTGCATCTGCGCGGTAACCAAAGTAATTTTTTTTTAAATGTATGTAAAATTTGGTTCTGCTAAGACAGGTCTGTAAAGGTTATCTTTGTCTAGGAATTCCATCTGTACTTTTCCAGATGGAATCTATAGGGTTTATCCCTCCCAAAAGTCTTTCCAAAAATAAGTCTAGTAAGAAAGCAGATTGGTATAACAAGAAGAATGACTTTAAAAAAAAATATTTGAGGAGTTGAGTAAGATATGATACTCTGTTAGGCTTTGGGCCTGTTTTAAATCTGCAAGAGGCATTAGGTTTTGCTCTGTGTATGGCTCATTACAGGCCAGAATCATTAACACAAGTTGTCTTGGTCACGCCATCAACCAGAACAAGATACAGAGCACTCAGACTGAAGTATTATGATAGAGAACCTTGTGTCCTCACCCAACTGTTCCTTGATAATCCGTTGTGCTATTCTGTCAATGGTACCAAGCTTTAGAGAAAATGTATCTAGATACTCCCCAATGGCTGCAAACTCCAGTGGACGACTTCTTAATTTGTAGCCTCCTGTGACATATTTGACAGACTCCCCCATCTTTGATAGCAATGCCATTCCTTGCTTTTTGTAGGCATTAAGATCCTAGGAAGGTAAAAAAAAAAACACACAAGAGTTTAGAAATATTTCACTTGCACATTGAAAGATTAATACAGTGAAGGATACTTTCCAGTCAAGATCAAATCTTGTGAAGGCAAGAGATTACATGTGACATCGCAATGGACAAAATCTCACTTTGTATGAGTTGTACAGCTAAGCACATTTTCAAGACTACCTCTAGACAGAGATAAGATGCAGATGCAGAGTCTAGTTGGAGGTTAGTAACAAGTAGTGTCCCTCAGGGGTCAGTACTGGGCCCAGTTTTGTTCAACATATTCATCAATGATCTGGATGAAGGGATAGAGTGTACCATCAGCAAGTTTGCTGGTGACACAAAACTGGGAGGAGTGGCTGACATGCCAGAAGGCTGTGCCGCCATACAGTGAGACCTGGACAGGCTGGAGAGTTGGGCAGAAAGAAACCTGATGAAGTTCAACAAGGGTAAGTGTAGGGTGCTGCACCTGGGGAGGAATAACCCCATGCACCAGTACAGGTTGGGGGCTGACCTCCTGGAGAGCAGCTCTGTGGAGAGGGACCTGGGAGTCCTGGTGGACAACAGGATGACCATGAGCCAGCAATGTGCCCTGGCGGCCAAGAAGGCGAATGGCATCCTGGGGTGCATCAAGAAGAGTGTGGCCAGCAGGTCGAGGGAGGTCATCCTCCCCCTCTACTCTGCCCTGGTGAGACCGCATCTGGAGCACTGTGTCCAGTTCTGGGCTCCCCAGTTCAAGAAAGACAGGGAACTGCTGGAGAGGGTCCAGCAAAGGGCAACAAAGATGATTAGGGGACTGGAGCACCTTTCTTATGAGGAAAGGCTGAGGGACTTGGGTCTCTTTAGTCTAGAGAAAAGAAGATTGAGGGGGGATCTTATTAATACATACAAATACTTAATGGGAGGATGCCAGGGGGATGGGAGCAGTCTTTTTTCAGTGGCGCCCAGTGATAGGACGAGGGGTAATGGGCATAAACTTGAACATAGGAAGTTCCATCTTAACATGAGAAGGAACTTCTTTACTTTGAGGGTAGTGGAGCACTGGCACAGGCTGCCCAGAGAGGTGGTGGAGTCTCCCCCTCTGGAGACATTCAAAACCCGCCTGGACGCTGTCCTGTGTAACGTGCTGTAGGTGACCCTGCTCTGGCAGGGGGGTTGGACTAGATGATCTCCAGAGGTCCCTTCCAACCCTAACAATTCTGTGAATTCTGTGAATAAGCTATCCAGGAGAATGGTATGAAGTACATTATAAATGAGTAACTGGTCCACCTTTGCATATGGCCAGACTTTCCCATATTCTTGTACTGTCACCAGGGAAGCAGTGACATTAACAGCTCTGTTTCCACCAATACTGATCATGACATTGATCCACGCATACTTTTAAGTCATAGCCCACAATACCACTATTATGCAAATGCACCAGCCAGCTCCGATGACCTAATACATATTTCATGCCTGTTTGGTCAGCAGCCTCCTCACACCAGTTGTGTGGTCAGATATGAGGCAGAGGAAGACTGGACATAGAAAAAGCACAGCATGGGAAGACTAGCATAGCTTCTCTGCCAGACAGATTGCAGTTCAGGCTGGGTCAGATGTAGCCATGTTGTCTGCACAGAAAGCTTAAACCTCCTTGCCAACATTTTTCACATTTGCATAAACAAACATTTAGACAACCTATATTAATAAGGTTGGGTTACGCTACAATCTTCAGGGGATTTCACCTTGACAGCATATCAGAAAAAAAAATGGTTTTAGTTAGCCAAAACGCCGTCCATTTTGCATTTTACTCCTTCCAGCAGGGGTCCCTGTTCAACATCTCAAAACAGGCTTAGGAGCTATAACTAGGTTATCCTACGCAGCCTGAGGAAGAGATGTTCTCAAACCAAGCAGACGTGTAGAGGTCAAGAATCAAGACATGTTATTACAGACTAGACTAAAAGCTTAAGTGTTCTTTAAAAAAATACAACAGCCATCTTCAAAAAATGTACTACAGTATTCCTTCCAAGTACTTATGTATAAGTCAAACGTAAATCTGATTAAGAAAACCTGACATATTAGCAGCTACTATAATTTTGAATTATGTTTGCATTTAAATGCAGTGACTCTTGCCTTCTGCCTGTCCTAAGCGCTACCTGCAAGCAGGCATCAGAAAAAGACCCATTAACTCAAACTTACTTACTCTCTCAAGCATTCTGGTATGTTACTGATCCAAACAGGGAACTTGAAGAAAGGCTGGTTTCTCTTTTTCAACCAGGAGGTGGTTTCATGACTTTCTGCAGTAACTGAATTCTGAAGTCCTAGCCCACTGAACTGACCCCTTACTGCTGCAACACAGCAAGTTCCAACACTAGAGACAGCCAAAGAACATGTGTCCTTTTCCCTCGGGCTCCCTGGATGCTCTGTATTCTCAAGGCAAGCCCTGCCTGGGACTGCGGATAAAGCTCTTATCTTTCCTTTTACAGGGGTGGGAGAAGACAGCTAAGCAGCTAAGAAAGTTGATCGTCATGCTTTGACAGCTGAAAAGCAGAACAAAGCTATCAAACGCTTAACTATCAAGGTGCTAAACAAATTCTGCACTTCGGGCTTGTTTCAGAGGTTGAGTTCACCATGGAGGGGAAATAAAAGGGAACTGGAGCTTGAGTCTCACATTACCAGGGAGCATAGCATGAGCCTGAAGTGAGCTCAAATTAAGTGTCACATTTGAGTGAGCGAGCATAATGTGACATTGGAAAGACGTGCTTTTACAGCTCTCTCACTTATCAGGTCAAACCTAAGCATGACTGTAGGTCCTCCTAGTCTTATTTAAAACACAGTTCAAAAGACAGCTAAAGAAAATTGCACTGTTGCCAGATGAGTCACGCAGAAGATGAGCATGAAGTTGTTAACTGAGAACAAACAAAAAATAAGGGCTTCATGCTTAGCTTTGAGGGCAACAAGTGCAACCAGTACAGGAGACACAGACAAGAAAAAAAGTCAAGAAATCCGCAACCTTTTGTACAAAAGAGATCTCTCCTTCTTCCCCACTTCCCTCCTTCCCAAAAGAGGATTTTAAAATCCACAGTTTTCTAAATTCTGCACCTCTCTTGCATCAGAGGAGTATGTTCTAGACACAGGGATACAACACAAGCAAGTCTCAAGAACTAAATCTGCCAACCATCCCGCCCTTCAAGCAAAGAGAACCCACACAGTTGTCACACACAGGGGTCTGTCACATACAACATTCAGGGTCCCCAACAACTCCAGGTATTTTAGGAGTTCTGACCTGTAGATGTAGTTTTATTAATGCCTTTTTACCTTCATTTCAAAGGAAACTGCAAAGGTGCCTGTTCTGCTGCCCCTGGCAATGACTGTGTTTAGAAGTTACCGGCTTACCTTGGCTGTGAGAAACACATTGAAGTGCTCATTAAAAGAAAGCACCGGGTGATCGGTTATTCTCTTCAAGAATTTGTCTAACGCTTTCCTCCTCGTCTCCACGAATTCTTCAGAAAAGCGATCGACAACACCCTTCACCACAAATTTCTCAGGAAGAGGCTGGCAGAGACAAGCAAAATGCACAAGATTAAAAAGACCAAAAACTTCCTTCTGGTCTTTGGAAACATACAAAGCAATTAAACTCCAGTCTTAGCAGGAACTGAAATGTTATGTTTGCTAACAGGAACCATACATCAGACAGGATGGCAAGCCCTGCTCTGAATTACCCTTTAGTTGGTCTGGCCTAAAGCTAGCAGTTCTACTGAGTGAGTGGTTTCAGCTGAGCTACACCAGTGAAGCCCAGACAAGTACTCACACTAAGTACATCTAGCATACCTCAGGGTGTTGCCCCCTACTGCTATCCATGTTCAAGCTCCAGCTCTAAAGGAGATGCCAGCAGAGCTGCACACTATTCACCACAGCAATGCATGCACACACACCCCCCCAATGTTGAAGCACGGCTGCTCAGTCCAACGAAACTCAGAAAGTTTAACAATTCTACTTACTCTTCTGCCCACCCCCCTTCTGAATAATTTAGAGCCCTTCTGTGGAGGGCTGATAGCACCACACTCGGCAAGGCCAGATGAGCCCGCTTGACATAGCCAACGGTCAAGTAGTCCAGGCTGGAGCCTTCCTGAAGCACTTGCAGACTTGGTCATCTGTCATAGCCAACATTCCTGAGCACGTTTATGTAAGTGATAGAAGTCTGCCAACACATTTACTCTTTCATCTTACTGCTATTTCGACTCCACCTGTTCATCTCTGCAGTTCAGCTTAACGTGTAAACCCAAGTCTGCCTCCAGACTTGCTAGTTCTGCAGTCCCTCCTCTTACACGTAGACTCCAGACTTCAAAGCAGTGCTTCAGATGGAAGATAACTCTTTCAGCTTCAGCACGGTTAGTCTCAGCTCTACCACTAGATCCACTTTTGTTCTCTCTGGACAGCATGGGCTCTAAGATTAGTACCCGTTTTAAAATTGTGCTTTGCATTTCATTCTTGTGAAACACTCCACCCAGATAACCTGCTTACTCTTAGGCTAGCAATGACAGCCATTTTCACCCAATTCAGGAATCAGAATTCTCCTCTGCAAAGAGTCATCGTCACCTGAAATCTGTGACAAAAGCAATCCAAAAGAAAAAAACCCAAACCACCTCTGTATGCATATGCCTTTCCCACCAACCCTAGCTGACGCAGGATGTACATGAAGATTGCACCTCCTAGAAGAACCCAGCCAGCATGACTTAGCTGCAACACAGCTACATTTTGACCACTATATTTGGTTCTTATAACTTAAGACTTATCTTATTATGCCTAGCATTCAGGGCAGTCACTCTAGTTAAACCAGTGTAAGGTACAATCTAATTAGACTTCAGAAGAACAATGCTTAGTGCAGTACTCTTCAGGGAGGAAGAAACTCTTCCCTTGCTTTGTAAACTTTAGCAGGGACTCTATGAGGTCATCAATTCAGCACCATATTCAGGAGGAAAAGTACAAGCTGGAGGACTAGTTTAAAGAACCCTCGTTCAACCAAACACATGCAGTGTGAATAATCACTACAGTTTGAGCATTTGAGACCCACAGAAGGGTGCACCTCTATTACAGAGACTTCTGCCATTTGACCTGGTTTTAGCTGTAGCAGTAGTTACAGCCCTTTACATTTTAGGCCTTTGGAAGGCCACCAAAAGTAATCAGTACACACACAACTGATATTCTGCTTTAATTGTGTGTTACTTACCTACCTTATAGTCTTCCAGCTTAATAGTCTACTTTTCCCTGCTGTGACATGTAAGCAGAGATCACTGCAGCTAGAAATGGCTTCAATTATCCAAACAGCACCACCCACCCAGAGGCAAAATCCTTGGTCATGTTAGGCTTATCTTTCTAGTCTAGAGACAGATCTGAAAGCATTTTTACTGTTGTTTGCAAGAATAGATTAGAGTAAGTCTCAGATCATTAAAAGAAAAAGTAAAAATCAGTAACCAAAGAGATGAAAAGGAACCCATATTCAGTTTAGTTCGGGCTCCTAAGTGTAGTCTATCATGACTTGCTGCACTGAGAAGGCACATCGTCTCTTACAGGAAGATTTTAGGCAGAGTCACTATACAGAGATTAGGAAGACAACCCCTTTTCAGTATTTTGTTAAACAGAAGCCCTCCAGGGATTGCGGGATCTCCAGTTAAAAAAACAGATAACTCTTAGATTGGCTTGAAACATCCCTTCAGAATGCACTTGAGTCACAATGCACCTGAAACTGCCTTTAGCTTCTATTCTGCATTGACTTCTAGGCAATAAATACACAAAGCATTCAGCAATCTCACCGCCACACCACTGCATGAAGATTAATAGGAAATTCCGTAACTGCTAACTTGTGCACAAATAGAAGAGGGCAGTGCATCCTTATGCTTCCAGATTTTCTAGAAGAGAGGCACTTAAGAGATTGCCTTGTTCTGCAGCCAGTTTCGTGTCCAGTATTAGAGCTACTTGTGCCAAATTTGCTCTTCTGTGCGCAACAAATTCCAGGTCACAGCAAAGCAGCTTGATTCCCTGGCTGTGACTCACCTTCTGCTACTAGACTATTATTTATTGCCTTGCAGCCTCCAGGCAGGACTGGCAGCCTGTTAGTACACTCAAGAATCTGTAAAAGCTTAACCTTGACAGTTCCAGCTGTTCCAAGATTAGGGAGGGAGAAAAGAGTGTCTGGGCAGCTAACACATTAATCTCATGTCTCCACCTTACTCCAGCAAGCTCACTCTCTCTCTTCTCCCCACCCCTCAGTAAACAGATTTGCTGCCAGTTAGTGGTGTCACATGATTTTGTGAAGTATTTCTTATCTTTGAGAGACCGAGCTATTATTCCACTTAGAGGCAAGTCCCAGAGAAATTAAGGACTTAAATAGCTCTCTAGCCTGGAACAGCCTAGTCCTTAGTAAGGGAGGAAGAGCAGAGAAACTTGCCCCCCATGCCAAATGGGCAAGCTAAGGTATTCTAGCAGTATTGCCATTTCCTGACAATTCACCTCCTACAGGCCTTTTTGAATTTCTTTGTTGAAAAGAACTGATGGTGGTAATCTCGCAGACTTCCTACCTTTTCACATCTTCTACAGCGTGAAAAACAGACTGCTGAAGATGAGTATCAGCCTCTTCATATCACATTAGGTAATCAGACTGCCAGCTTCAGCGACAAGAAGGGATGCAGCAGTTTAACTAGTCTCATTAGCTAAACTTCTGCCTACTGAAGGCTACAAAGCCAGAGGCTGAGGTTTTTAAGTCTATGCTACTGAATGTTAGCACAAATAGTTTTAAAATACTCTCTTTAAAACCAGCTCAAAAGGCCATCTTGAAAACTGACTGAGACTAGGACTTGAAGTATCTGTGTGGCTTTTTGTAAGCCTCAGACACTCAGAAATCTAGATGTAATAATCAAGCAAACAGATGACACTTGTTCCATTTATGCCACAACAAATGTAGTCACTGTGCATATTCCCCTACAGGAGGTTACCAAAGCTCACGTCTCAGGTGTGCCATCCAAGAAAAGTCTAAGCTTCATAATCAGTCATGAATGGGAAGTTCTTCCCACTTTATTAGAAGAAAATGAAGTACTATATTTAAATCTAAACACTGAAGAGAATGCAGTACTGCATTTAAATCTAAAGGGACATATCAGCAAAATATCACCCTTGGAAAACAAGATACAGAACTGTCCTTAACAGGAGATTCTTGCTTACTACCTACGGGAATGAGATGTGTTGGCTGAGACTCTTCCAGCTTGTTCCTCAACCAGTCAAAGTCTTGGTACCGCCGGCGGACAGAATACTCTGGCAAATCAAACTCTGCTCGTGTGGTCTGGAAAAGAAGAACAGGATATGCTTAGTGTGCACCCAAACCCCTCACTTCAGATCTTAGCAGAAAACGCAGTACAGCTGTCACTGGTAAGGGTGAATCCAGACAAGCCTTGCACAGGGACTCCATTGCCAAAATTGTGTTTGCAGCCAGCATGAGAGAAAGATTCTCTGGCCTTTCAAGCACTGGGAAAGCCAGCAATAAATGATTACTTGGAGATGATACGTTCTTACTTACGATTTACTCATACTGCACTACAGTTCTGCACAGATAAACTTTATGGGAGTAGTGTGTGGAGAGGAGAGTACTGTGCACCATGTTAATCTCTTGGCAGTTACAAGTTTGCGGGCAAGACTGCACGAAATCTTCATTCCAAGGACAAGACTATTTCAGCCATCAAGAATTAAAAGCAAAGATATTAAACAACTTATTTATTCTATGCGGTGCATTAACTGTGGGTGGAAAAAAACATTTCACCACTGCTCTGTATTCCAGAAGCTACAGGCTTATTTGTTAGACTCCTTCAAGGGTAAAAGATTAGAACATAAGCCATTGCTAGGTTTGCAAAGGACTGTTTTTATTGATTTCTGAGAAATGAGTTTACATTAAGTCTGTGTATGCCTGATTAGAGGTATCAGTACATTAAGTTAAATCTCTAAAGTTTTCATTCTTCAGGGCAAGGAGTTAGACTTGCCATTGCAAGTTTGAGACAGAATTTAAGTATGCAAAGAAACTTCTGGCAAATGTTTTATCCAGCCCTCAAAAGGTCCACAGCCTGGAAAGCTGGCTGCGTGGGGGTGCTTGCACAGCACATACTGCAACTGCCTAAAATCACTAATGAAACTGGGTACCAGCTAGGAGTCCCTGCTAAAAAGCCTGGTATTGCGACAGCCGTAACTGGAAGGTAGATGGCCCTTATCACTACATCCCACTGAGACACACAGCTCGAAGAGAATACTAGAGCACCATACTTGGTTACTGGCAGCATCAAGACCATCTTGCAATGAAGGTGATGCTGCAGCACCAGCACACTACATGCCTACAGCTAGACATCAAAAACACTGAGTTCTGGGGAACACACCAGCTCTCCTAGCTTTGACCTGGCCCTGAGTCCAGCGCTGGCTTGCTTTTCTACTCCTAGCCACTACAAAAACCTGCTAAATTCCAGCACAGATTTTGTATTTACTTCCAGACTGAGAGCAACTGCCACAGATTTGGAGAGAGCCAAGTAGCAGCCTTTAAATGCACGGATATCTCTTCACTTGCTCTCTGGCTGGCTCCAGCTCTTCAGGGACTGCACATTACTCCCACCAATCCCCACTGGGGATCCTGTACAAGTTCTACGCCAGAAATCTCTTCCTAGGGGGAAGCCAGGAGCCTTAACACGCTACCAACAGAACAGTAACTCTAATATACTATAAACAGCATGCTAGTGTGATATTACCTATGCAATGGTTTGGTTTCGAGAAAAAGCAGGCATCGAGAGAGAGAAATCAAGCCCACCTCCTCCCTCCTTTGACCTGCGAGCTATGGTAAGAGATACCACACGCTAGTCCACAGACTAACATAATGAATGCTCACCGATGGAGCAGTTCTATTTGTAGACGAGGAACTACCAAGACCTAGATATCCACTGCGGCTTTGTGCTTTACTCAGCTACACCTCTGGGTAACACCAGCTTATTTAACGTGTTAGAGTGCAACACTATAAATGAAACTTCTGAGACTTCATATGAACCATTTTCACTTGTTTTGAGTAAGAGACTGAACAGCACTACACTAGAACAAGCTAATTCATGCACATGTAGACAGCCCTCATCAGCCAGTGGTACTGACTGATTTGTTCTGCTAATAGGGCAGCTACACATAAGCCTGGCAGGACATGACGTGAAATTTAAAAAAAAAAAAAGTAATGATTTAGTAGTATGGAGAGCTTTTGTGAACTGGCTGTCACCGAGAAAAGGCTTCTTAAAACAGATCAGACTAAGTGAATGAGAGTAATCAGGACGTATACACACTAAATCCTGTAGCATAATGATGAAGGTAAAGGCTCGCATCTGTTAGTGCTAAGAACCTTATTAACCAGTACTCTGCTAACAATTAAGGAAAACTGTACAAATATGATTTAGTCTAGAAGCAGAAAAGCAGGATAAGTCCCACTGCATAAACTTACTTTACACTTGTTATCGCTCATCTCTAGCAAACTGCTCCTGCTGCCTTTACATCACAAGCAGATTTGCAAAGTTCTCCATATATCAGGTTTTGTTCCTCAGAGGGAGGCAGATGAAAATACATCAGTCATCAGCACTTCACTGTTTGCTTTACGGGCTGTCAAATCTAGACAGCAAATAAGCTCTTCAAGACTATTTGGACAGAACATAAGGACCCTTCAAGGTTTTAAGGACACTTCAATAACGCTGAAAAAATTTGGATCTCAGATCAAACTGTTCATTAGCTTAGCACGAGTTATTTTTTCCAAACTGCATACAAAAAGGAAGCAAGTCTTGCCACTGTCCAGGGACAGTAAGTGAAATGTCTGGTTTTGACACAGTTGAATTCCTCCTGCTTTCTTAGTAGGATTCACAAATCTCATCTTGCACGGAAACAGGTCTCTCCCAAAGGAAGCTGAGAAACTTATGTGGCAGATCTCAACCTCCCAAAAAATAACGGGCAAGACATTTCCAGGGATTTATTGAAGACTCCAGCACAGTTCCACTAAGTCAGCACTGCAGTATTCTGGGCTCAGTTTTACTTGCTGGAAAGCAAGCAGGGTTACAGACACTTTTACCTCTGGAATAATTCTGACTTGAGGCAATATTACGGCAAGCACCAAGTCTTGGTCTGGTGTAAGATTCTTGTCTTTCTTGAGAGGAGTTAGCAGCCAAACCTAAAGCTAGCCTGTGATGACTATGTGAAACTTTTTTGTACTCTAATTCTAGCCTTTTACTCGCTCCACCTGATTGTGGATTCTCCTCCATGTTATTATTTAAGTTTAGGGCAAAATCTTCAACCAGGAAAAGAGGAGAATGGCAGAGGGGGGAAGGGAGCAAGGTCAGTGTTCTTAGCAGTTCATAGTCGCATTTGCCTCATATAGTTTAGTCCGTTTGAAAAAGAGATCGTAGCACTTAGACCTGCTCCTCTCTAGTGATCAAGCTGTTTCATGTGCTCAGGTAATCTACCCAACGGATGCACTGAAAGCAGAAGAACAGGAAAAACACCACAAGACCTCCACTTCAGTATTGACTGGTATAAAAGCCTCTCCCTTCAAGCCTGCAGAGCAACTGCGTGACTCTGAGGAATGGCAAACAGCCGTTCAGAACTCTATGGGGAAAGGCACATAAGGCCTTGCCATAGTAGAACGTACAACAAAAGTGAAGTTAGAAGTACACACACTTACATTTCCCTCGGGAGAGATGACTACATAACATAAGGGTAAGTTTTATTTTTCCCCTCCCTCCTCAGAACAATCTGATTGGTAAAATCCCTCTAGAGTGCACATCAGTCCATCTGAAGACCGCAAAGGTATATCATCTAGAACACCCGAGACACTTCAACCATCACAGCCACGACCAATTAAGTTCCAGCACAAGTTTCACCCACCTTTTTAGCTTCACTAGCCTCCCCGTATAGGAAAACAGCTGTTAGCAAGAAGACAGGGTATGAAAGAATCAAGAGAGCCAGGTCTGAATCACTGTCCCTGTTATTTTGGGGATTCCCATTATGTTCTTTAAATGTGTTCATCCAGAAGACAGGCTGGGGAACGCTACCTAGCTCTTACTAGGAAACTGTGAAAGCAGGGGCACAAGCAGGGCCAAGTAAACTCTAAGCTTCCTTCTCAGCTTCTCCGCAAGCCACTGTTTTGGACCAAATGTTTTGGACCCTTCCTCAGCCACCACCACCTGCTGACAAAGGTATCAGTAGATGAGAAGTCTGTGGCATACTGCAAGACTTCTCTTTTTTCCCCTGTTAGGATGAAGGACCTTTCTAAAGAAAGAAACAAACCCACACAACACAAAAACAAGACTGTGGTCAGGTTACACTCTTCTCTACAGTGGTGTCCAGTCACATTACAGCACTAGCAATTACATTGCCCTCTTCCACCTAGTGATGCTGCTTTTCACAGCAAGGAAGTCTTCAGCATAACTCATTCTAGCACCTATGTTTATCCAAACCTTTCAGGTTCCAGTAACATTCTGCAGTGGAGAAAGAAAAAAAGCAGCCACCCCTGCGTCCTCATCCAGAGCCACCACAGAGTCCATTTCAGCCCTTTATAGGTTTCAAACCCCTCTCATGCAAGGCTGCAAGGGAGATGGTGGGATGGTATGGCCTTACACTGATGACAGGAGCAACATCTGCTATAGAACTCTGACCTACAACCTGGAGGTGCAAGCATCAACACGCATCCTTGTCACTGTCTAGGAATTATTCCTATGCAGCTTTTTGGCCATGCTTAATTACTGCTTTCGGCTACAATGGCTGATTGGACAATTAACTTGGCATTAAAGAGGCTTTGTCTGTATGGCAAGACTGAATCAGACCATTAACACTGTTAGTCTTCCAAACAGCCTTTTTTTAAACAATGGTAGATAGCGATAGAGGTGCTGACCCTAGAGGTTAGACAGAAGTTTACAAGAATAATAAACCCAAAGAGGTGAGGCTTTCATGGTGATTGATAAGAATAAACTATGCACTGTTTCACAATAGTGTTGTAATGCTATGATATAACGGATTTCTGTGCTACAGCAAGATCCCAAACAAAAGAAGTATTAACAGACAGGTAGGTAGATAGGCAAAATCAGAAGTAAAGGATAAGGGTTTTTTTAATTTAAAAAAATATGCTGTTGGGTAAGACATCTGATCTAAATATAGTAAATACCTTGCTCATGTTCCAGAGTTCTACTTAAAGAAGGAAGGGAACCCTTGTATGAACACAGGTTTCCAAGCAGAGGAACATCATTATGGTGCCACTGCACAGAGATATTTTATCTTGACAGAACAACTGGGTCTTAATTTAAGAGAAACAACTTTAGGCAATTTTAGCCACTTGTCTGCAGAAAGTTGCATCTCCTTTTGTGCTTCCTACTCCTTCTGATTGTGTAAGAGCTGAAGGCTAAGTTGCTCCAAGTAGAAAAGTTTCCTACACTACTTCTCAGCATTTTCTAGTAGTTAACATACAGCATTTCTTGCAAGATTAAGACACTTAGAGCAATAAGGAATGACAGACCTATGATAAAAGCGTGCAGTAAGAGGTAGCTACTGTTTTAGAGAAACCACATTTTATCCTGTGCAGCCCGAAAGTAGAACTTTGGAGTAGACGTTCTAGGGGGAGGGGAAGTATTGTGGCCTGTAAAGGCTTCCTTATCTCAAAGGAAAATATTCTGTCCAGTACGTAGTGCCATTTAAGTAGGCCAGAGGAATGTTAATCTTTTTGCACAAGTGAATCAAGTATATGCCTAGTGAAGTTAGTGAACACTTTTTTTCCTTAGGTAGCTACAAGTGCCCAAAACACTTGTCAACATCACCGAGGAGCTGACACTAATAAGAATGAGCTAGTTAACAGAAATCAACATTCCAGTTGCGAGCGCAGCGGGCTTTTCAGATCACTTTTCCTGTTAGTGTAATTAGACTGCATTAATGCTTGAACTACAACACAGGCTGAAAAAATCTCTAGCATATTTCTTTTGGTAGGCAGTAGCATTCTTAGGCTACTTAGTTTTAGCAGCAGCTATACAGCCTTCTGTACCAACAACTGCACGGAAGCTAATTTACAGTTGAGATTCAAGTTGAGAATCAAGATTATGATTTAGGAAAGTGGCTGATAGAGGAAGTACAGTAAACACTTAAAGCAACAAGCTTAAAGCATTTCAGAAAAGGACAGACAAAATGCAAGATGCTTAACAGTGAATCATCAACAAGGCACATTCACCTTCAGGGGAGGTAACTCAGATCAAATGGGTGTCAGATTACTTTATATGAACAAACTTTGAAGTTAATGAAAGAAACTGGCCTTGCAAGTTTACAAACAGTTCTGTTCAAGAGTCAGAAACAACAATCTAAGCTGATGCGTTAGAAGTTTTTGCATAGTTTCACATACTGAAGTAGTAACAGTTCTGCTAAGAGAAATCACACCTTCACCACACTCACAAGGTACTAAGTTCTTGTCTTCAAGATAAGGAAATACAATACAAGGCACAGCTGTGCAGAACACATCCTAAAAAACTCCCCAAAGAAAAAAGTATTAGGACAGGAGAATGTTACTTGGTACCTTTGTTGTAACCCTGTAAGTAATATACGTCTCCATTGTGCACACATGTTTTTTGGGATCATCAACAGTAACAAACAGGTCTCTTGTTTCCCCATCCAAGTCATCATCCAGCTGCAGTCTGTTAAGGAGAGACGAGGAAGAGGCTGGGCTCGAAGTGTCCACAGGTGTGCCATTGGGTAGACTGAGATCCTGTATTGGAGAAGAAAAAACAGCAGGTTTTTAATAAGCGAACAGATTCACCGAAAAGCACAGTATCCTCAAAGATGCCACTGACAAGCTTCACTGACACATTACAAGGGCTATTTATTTCAGCAGCTCCAAGGATCAACCTTTTCCAGAGCACCCAGGAAAGCCCCTAATATCTGGTCTTTGTGCATTAGGTTGTTCTACTGTTCCACAAGTTGAAGAGAAAGCACGTTACCACCATACCTCTCCTTAGTATGGCGCAACCTGATTTCTACTCATGAGGAAGTAAAAGTACTGCTCAAACAACTTAAACTCTGAAAACAAGACAGCTAGGCAAATCAGGAAACCTACTTGTAAGACAGGCTTCAGGTAAAGTGGGAACAGTTCAGTTGACTGGAACACAGTCAGCCTTTGCCTCTGGAGACTTCCATAGTAGAGGAAGGAGGGCAAACTTGTATCAGAGGCTTCCTATCCAGTCCATTAACTTCCAAACACGTTCACAGCAGAGACTGAAATGCCATCACTGCACTACCAGAGTGTCACAAGTCATACACTCCAGCACCAGTGTCTACGCACACCTCCCTTTAGGAGTTCTAAGGTAAATGAAAATACTGAGTTTTGCTTGGAGAGGTCCTCGTTCCCATCCTCCAAACTCCAAGAGTATGATCCAGTGCCTAGGGAAGACAGAGGCTAAAAGAACCAGCAAGTGTCTATTTTAGGAAGAGACTCAGAAGGGTTTGGGAAGTCTGTAATTCCTTGAAATTGACTCAGCAGCAGGCAAAAGGAAAAAAAAAAAAAACCAACACAACTTTATAGCCAACTTGGTACATTCCCACACCTTCAAGTCTCACACTGTGATATAGACCAACTACTCCATACAGCTGGTGGTTACTCCACTTTGCATAAATATCACACCAACTTCACATGTGTTCTTTGCTCTGGTTTTGTAGCAGAGGGAGCTGACAGCATGTAACAATTCCTCCAATGTGTAGGAAAACCTGACAACAGTATTAGAAAGTCACAAAGAGCCATGGCTCTTTTCAGAAAAGGGGGGAGGGGAGAAGTTCTTTGTTTTAACGAGTAGCACAAGAACAGATTTATCTACAGAGTGTTTCCCTTGTAAGGACAAAGGTTACCCTGGTTGCTAGACAGAGAAACATCCCTACAGCTAAGCAGCACATTAACTAGAAGTGTTTCAGTTTTAGAATTACCGCTTAGCCCCAGCTTCACACAGTCTTTTAAGTGGACAAATGAAAAGTGTAATCTTAGCAAAGTGATCCTGTTTGGGTAAGATCCTCTTTGTCCATCAGTATTCCCTATGCAATTGTGGTTTATGTTCCCGCTGGACATGGGTAGTCCCTGTCTTCAAAAGAAGTCCTCCTTTGGTCAACAGTTCAGAATTACAGGCGAGCGATTGAAGTGAAAGCTACTTACAAAGGTCAATGACAATGGCTAAGAACACGGCTGAGTTCCTACCAGTCACAAACCCATCATGTGAGTAGTGGGATTTTATAGACAGCCCTCTGCCTGTTGCAGTCCTGCAGAACTGTGGTAGTACTGCCCTTCACCTTGAGGACTGCCTCATGGAGTAGGGAGAGTAACGCTTTAGCCTGGACACTCTGGGAAAGGGGTGATCTAAACTATTGTCTACTAACAGAGAGGTTAGATACATTCTCCCAGCTAATGCTCAGAGGTGGTTGCCAACAGATGAGAGATTTCAGATTTAACTGTCAAGTGAGCAAGACCTGGAAGATAGGCGCTCAAATGCTCTCTTAAGAGGGCAAAAGAGCAGGATGAGCATGGCACAGCTTGCCAGCTCATACATGAGTTAGACAGCTTGAACTACACAAGCATCTGGCTCAGACTCAACATAGCAGGAGCGTGTACAACAGGAAGAAGCAACACTACAATAACTCAGCAGATAAGAAGTTCTGTTGCAGTTACACAAACAGAATAAGCAGTAGACAGGATAAGATTAGCAACAGGAGATGGCTTCAGAAAATCTGCAGTTCAGCTAGATGAGGGGACTTGGCTGAGCAGAGTAAAGAGCAAAGCAAACCCTGGAACACTGCAGTAGCTGTAGACAAATCTGTTCCTGTTTCCAAAAGGAAAAGACAGCTCTTCATTGCCCATGTGCAATAAGCATTAGTATAAGACAAGTTGTGCCAGAACTACAGCCAGTCAAATTCTAAGCTTCCAGTATGGAAATGAATTAACTTGCAGAAACAGCTTAAGCCTGGTTGCACAGGAGATCTCAAAAGCTTGTAACAAAACCCTTCCAAAAGAGAGCTTAAAGAATATGATGGAATCTGCTTAAAATACGAAAACTGTGCATCAAGGTGTCAGAACAACTTCAGGAAGGACCAAAGATGGAGCTTGCAGCCACTTGCATGAAGTCAGCAACTCTCCTCACCAATTCTGCTGGGAGATAACAGTATCATACTAGCACATACTGCACCTTTTAAACAGGGCAGAGGTTTGTGAAAGCTGGAATCTACTTCAATGTGTTCTTGCAGTCATGGGTACTGTGGAATGTCTCAGGTCTTAAAATAAAGGCTGTAATAGTTTTACCTGAGCTCAGCCTTGGATGAAACACCCCAGATCTAGATCAAGTAGAGCTTCTAGACCAACTCTGGTTAGAAGCAGGAGGGCTGCTAGCTGTGATGGGGAGAAAAGACAGAGGATGAGTACATTTAAAAGTACTACTGTGCTATACTGCCTCATCAGTGATTGCAGAACCCTCCCCTGGCAGTCACAGCTGGCATCATGCCCTGCTACTTGGCTAGTTTTCAGTAGTTGAAGGCCAAGCGAGAAGCTAACTATTTGTCCTTCTTAATGGGTGGAGCCTCCTAGCTAACTGCACAAGGAACAATGCTTAATGACTGCTGCACCTTCGTTTAACAGTAGGCAAGATCAGTTTGCCGAAGCCTTATGCTATTGCTAGAAAGAGGTAGTCTTTGAAGTGTCACAGCAGATGGCCTAGCAATCTAAGTTGTCTCAGGCTGTAATCCTTTCAGCAGAGCGCCTCCTCGTCATGTTAGCTGGTGCTGGCTTTCTTCCACGGGACTTGGACTTTTTGCAGTTGGGGAAGCAAGACTGCATCATGTGTTCTAGTCTGCTTTTACCACAGAAAGAGGAGCATGTCCTGCACAGCCTAGCAGGAAAGGAGATCTGCAGCCATCTGCACTTCTACTTGTTGGAGTAGTTATCATACTCACAAGCATTTGAAGTGCTGATTAGTATTAGTTGTTTTATATAACAAAGAGTCTGACTTCAGTGCCAGGGACTCATGCATCAAATTCACCTTTAGTGCACCAAGTAGCTGATGATCCTCTGTTTTAAGTACCTATCTGCATTATCAGAGATCAGCACAGTCCAAGTCCCAGAAGGTACCTACTGCTCACAAAGCTTTTCACAGCAAGAAAAGCTTTTTCATCACATCACCTGTTACGCAGCACAGTCAGCCTGCCATGATCCTGAGCAGTCCCCCAGAGGGGAAGCTGCTTCTAGCAGCCAGGCAGATGGAATGGAGGACAGGTTCTGTCAAGACGTTCTTCAAGTCTTTGAAACTCGAGGAAGTCTTCATGGAAACTAAGCTTTTTCTAAAGTAAAGAGCAAAGATCCTTAGCCTCTGTCCCTCACCTCCTCAGGCCAGTCTCATAGCTTTGTCACCTGCTGAAGGTCTAGCAAGGTCTGGATCATAACCTATGGCAGAAATAGTACAACATTCAGACCTTCAGGTTTGTGATTTACTGGTTAAGTACTGGGCTTTTATGCACAGTTGTACAATCACCTACACACAGACCATTCTCCCATTCCTATGGAGTTTATAGGATTCCTCAAGACACCCTGAGTTATGGGTATGTGAGATCAGCACACGTTTGGTATCCTACAGTACAAGGCAAGTAGGAACCAACTGCCTGTGTTGGAAATGCATGAGCCCTGCCAACTATGCAGGCTGCTATCTGGTAAGGAAGCAGCTTCATGTTCATTGTTGTAGTGTGCAGTCCAAACACCTTGACTAGTTAGCCTGCCTACAAACAGATACTAAATCTATCAAGAAGTTCATTTCATCCAAATTTAAAATTCGGCTGAATTTTATAAACTTGAAGTCTGCATGTGAGATGCAAAATGAGTTGGGAAGTTTCCAGCTGATGTCATCTACTCCCTCCTTCATTCTCCCAGGAGATTTTCCAGGACTCTGGATTTACAGAGCAGCTTGGATCCACATAAAGTAAAACCTCAGGAGCTTGGTATTCAGTCTTCTGGACAGCAGCCTCCCCTAACAGAGTAGTACACACCAGAGAAGGCATCCAGGATCCAACCTTTGAAGGCGAAAAAAGGGTCTCAAATTCCATAGGTATTGGCTTTTCGTCAAGTGAAGATCATGCAGTCTCCTGCCAAGTTAAGTGCAGCTAGTCAAGACCACAGCTTCTACAAATTTAAAGTTAGTTTTCACATATCCTGCCTTAGCAAGTGTACAGCTTAACCAGATAGCTTTGCTATCTAAGCAGCAGTCCATGAAGAAAGTGGAAGAGGTGGTTCAGCTAGGTCTTCCAAGCACAGATAAACTCATCTCTGGAAAGGGTTAGCCTGAAACCACCTAAGCAAGCACATTACTCTCATTCAATAAGTATTAGATGACAGCAAGAGACATTCAGAAATGTTGCTGTCTAGAGGCAAGTGGTGTACTTAACCCCAAAACCCCTGCCTCATGCAGGGACCTCACAGCCAGGCCTGTACTACTCCTGGAGCCTCACTGTTTCACTTCTGAAATTCAGAGTGCTATACCTTTCTCCTTGTGTTTCAAGGTGTTCTGTTGCTTTTTGCCATCCATTTCCCAGAGAGACACAACCACAGACACAGCCGTGTCGAGGGGACAACGATTCCACACAACAACTGCAGCTGGTTTCTGGAACAGTCTTACCTTCGTACCTTCCATACACGAAAATAAGCCATTGCAGAATTGCTGCTAGTGACTGGAAAACTAAAAGAGTTTAGATGTAAATACTCCTAAGAACACTATAAAAGCCTGCATTAACTTGGCTTTCACAGATCTGTTCATAGGACTCATCTCATCCCAGCAAGTTTTGAAAGCAGGTATTTTTTGTTTCTAGAGTTCTCTGCCACTGGCCCGTACAGGACAGCTCTGCGCAGGAAAAGAAAGCACCTTCCATCCTCCAGCCCATCCAGATCAGTTCATCTGTCACTGACAGCACAGTATCCTATTACAAGATCTCACTGAGCATCTGTGTAGTGAAATCCCAGTCTGCAAAAGACTATTATCCAACATCAGCTGCAGACAGAAAAACTAAACTTCTCTTCAGATGAAGAAGAAGGGTAGAAAAGGCATTTGCTTCCCCTTTATATATGCTCTGTTTCATTGTCTACCAGGCATCAGCATTATACTTTGTTTACTACTGGTCACCTTTGTTTCCCCACACATATAAGGTAGATATGAGATACTGCATGTCTCCTCTTCTTGCACTTTGGGCAGTTAATTTAAGGCAAGAGTGACTGAAGTTGGGA
>NW_009649559.1:420001-435339 GCF_000708025.1 Charadrius vociferus | reverse complement strand
AAAGACTACAAAAACAAACAAAAACCCCTGCAGTTAAACTCCAAAAACCCTATTCGATCCCAGGAGGAAGTACCACATTTCTACACTGATCGACAAACAAGACAGTGCGAAGTTGTAGTTTGAGAAGAACTGTGAGAATCAGCTTCTAAGGCTGGATCTACCCATCCTGGGAAAGTGGTTACATGTACACCAGGTCCTGACATCCTTCTCCAGTAATGGGAAGGAGAGTACTGTATGTGTGGGTGTACTCACAAGGAACAAGATTATACCTGCAGAAGAGGTCAGTGTTTTCCACTATATTAATCATCTAGAATCAGACTGCAAAGTTGAGGCTATTTTAAGAGCAATACAAACTAAGCCCAAATCAGAAGCAATTCTTCTTGCTCTTACCTGGAAGTGTGTCAACAGAGGAGGGACGGTGCTAGGTGTTGAGGACACAAGCACAGATTTTTACTTCCTAGCCCTGGAAAGTATTAGGTAGTCAGTTTGTGGGTCCTGCAGTGCTGGATGTAGAGCCCCTAACTCTAATGGGACATCCATACCACACCTGGTCCAAGCCTCACCGCTACAGTTCCAGCAGTATCACTGGTATTCTGCCCATCTAACCAAAAAAACACTAGATAAGAGACTGGATCAGTTGCTCTCAGGATATTTTAAAGAGGTGTCAGAGTACACCGTGCTGCCAAGCCGTGAGTGTGATGACTTTGTTCTGGAGTTTATCACTCGAACTAGTGTTTCTGCTCTGTAGGTCAGAGTTGCCTGGAGAAAGACTCATCAGTATCCCTGAAAAAATAAGAATTTCGGGTGCAGTAGCTGATCATAAGGACATGCAGTTTGGTACCACTCAAGACCTGGGAGCATTCTTGCTTACAAAGGTATCATACTTGGAATTGTGCTTCTTTGCATTTTGGCTGGACAGAAATACTAGAACAAGCTTCACAGAGACACTACATGATTGACACGAGCACTTTCTAAACAGTCTCATGCAGCCCATGGGATTCCCACCTCTTGCCTGAGGCTAACAGCCAGGTTTTATAGGAAAGATTATTTTACTTTGTGGTTTATTTTCCCCATCAGTCATCACAGTTAAGCTAACCAGAGCAAGGATGCAGGCACAGAAGCACTTCCTGCAAGCAGCATTTTCAGCAAGAGCAATAAGCCATCTCCCACCTCTGCTGCTGAAGCATTCAGGGACTCAGCCACAATACGGCTCAGTTTCAGCCTTCCTGTGCATGGGTATAAAGGGGGGTGTCACAAGAAGGTGTCAAGTACCACATCAGACCATCTGTTCATACAGTCTGGCTATATGTCTGTTTTCTCAAAGAGTCCTTAAGAGGCTGGCCTCTTTTCCTAGTCCAGAAGGGGAACTGTGCAATATCACACTAAAGCTAAATGTGGTTCAGGTTACACTCTAAAAATGAGAATCGCAAGTGGCACCTCACAGATGTTTTACACCAGTTAAGACAAGTCCTTCAATATTAGTAATAAACCATGTTACTGTGCTACTTTGTGCACAAAAGGTCAAAAGGCTTTGGGGACCGGGCACTTGGCAGATGAAATGGGTTCTTATTCAGAGCAGACATTAATTAGGCAAAATGTAAAGGGATAAGACATACTTTTGTTTTATTAAGTCCCACTGACATGTACTTCCCCATACCCTTTAAACAGGAAGGAAAGTGCGAGAAGTAACTGGATGCTTGCCACATCTTATAGCTCCCTTACCGTGGCAAGGTATTTTAAATGCAAAGAGGTATTTTAAAACATCCACAGGATGAACTGTTCTCTTGGAAGAAACAGTGCCAGATCCAAGGTTAGCTTCTACATCTGTTTACAAAGCACTAGAGTCCTTGCAGAAAGCTTTATCTATCTTCCTAAGCAAAAAGCTAGTCTGGCACCTGTCCAGCAAGATTAGTTCACTTATGTTTAAGCTGTAGAAAGTAGTAGAAAAGTGCTTGCAACCCAAAAGAAAGCAAGAGAGTTTAACATTTGGGCAGACTTGGATTTGCATCCTTTAGCAAAGCTAAAGGTTCTTTCTTCCTTCTACAGTTCTCAGGCACCAACTCCATTCTATCTCCATAGCTCAAAGATCTCCCCAAATGGCGGAAGTTAGATGTCTTCAGAAACTTAGACAAACACAGACCTTTTGAGTCAAGTCTCCAGTTACTGTCCTCTAGCTCTGTTAAGTTCCATGCCCATCTGCAAGGAGTTCGTTTCAAGAATATCGTTTGTTACAAGACTTGAATAGTTATCAGAAGGGTTCTGCGGCTGTGCGCCCAGGAACCCATAACTCATTTTAACATGCTAAAGAGCATCTTGCTAATGAACAAGCCTAACAGACCCAGTGTTTTGTTTAAAGCTTCATTCTCAGAACCTGAGCTCTGACCTTCTAAATAGCAAAGCAGCAGCCAGGACCGTGAGCAGGAAAACCTGAATCCAGCAAATGACTAGAGTCATTCTCAACCCAAGAAGCCACATTTATATCAGATTACAGATGGAACAGTTTGTTAAGCTTGTCCAAACTAAACTGCTTTCTCCTAGAGACATAGGGCTTTGTGTTAAATCTCTGCAGACTTACCATACAGCAGTTCTTCCCTCCTCACACGCTAGAAGTAGGTTTAGCTGCATCAACAGTTATCTAGGTACCCAGTGTTGCCAAAGTGCCAATTTGGCTGAGATATTTTTGAGAGCAGTCCTATTTTTCAAATGTGAACAGATGCAAAGGATTGGGGAGAAGCAGAGAGAAGAAATACGAAGAAAAGAGATGATGGAGGGCTGGAAAGCACTGTAGTTTCCTGGCAAATACTTTATTTAAACAAGCAAGAATACACTTCCATATTGCATTATGATGTGGGTTTCCTCACACTCACTGTTTTAGATGAGTGGCATTAGCATTTCCCCACACACGATCAGTGGAGGTTTCACGAGAGCAAGTCAGACAGACGAGACATCACTGTGCAAGTAAAGTAGGCAGAGATATTCAAACAGGAGAACTCGTTTTCATCTCAAAGCCTGGAAGAGCTGGAGGAATGTGCTCTTGGAGGAGTTCTCAGAGTTAGTTTACACAGGTGCCGTTTAAGGGATAGCCCTCCATCACCTTTGCTGACAAACAAGACATTTTCCAGCAGAAAGGTATTTGCTCCCGGAGGGGTAGAATAAACAAAGCATGTATCTGTTGCAAGAAAAACAAAAAACAAACAAACAAAACCCCCCCACACCGTATGACTGCTTCACTCCCTGCTTTAAGGAAAGCAAGTGAGGAAAAGCACTCACATAGTGTTTCCTTACAGTATGAAAACTATTTACAGAGACTGATGGAGGGAAGAAACAAGGCACAAGATCTACAGACTAATTCATCTATAGAATCACCCTTTATTTATATGGCCTAGGCTCCTGACAGCCACTGTGGCACATAGAGGTGTTTGGCACACATGGCCTCAAGAGAAGTATACTGATCCAAGAGCCATCTGGTCAGCACACAAATCCTGAAGAGGCCAAGCTGATCACTGGCAATAAAAAGTATTGATTAAAATTTTCCAATTATTTTCTTGGCAACAATCCAGAACACAGCTGCGTCTTCACAGTATCCAGGATTTTCATTTCCAATTTGCCTCATACTAGCATCTAAAAAGCTACAGCAAAGGTGCTAGTTCTACCCAGATAAGCATGGGTTTGAGTATTGTCTCGGGTAATCTATCACCTACCATCCCCACATGTCAGCGCTTTCACCACTGAGCTAGTTGAAAGTAGCTGTTGCTGACAACATCTGCATCAGTGAGGGGGAAGAGGCTTCTCTGCCCTTGAGCAACACCTGCACTGCAGCATATTCCTTTCAAGGAACTCATCACATCATTCAAGCTCATCGGAAAGGTGAGGCCAACTATGGAGACAGACTTTAAGATGTGGTTTTATACCCTAGGAAGCCCTTTAGGAAGATACAGCAAGTTCCACTGAAGCAATGTAAGGCCACACTTTCCCATGAGGACAGGGCATTGAATCAGCATAGTAAGTTTTCCGGGTAGATGTGACATGAGAGAAGCTTCATCCCTTGCCAGTATTTTGGCTTTGAGAGGCTACTAGCTACTCTTATCAGATACGTAGTATTAGGGTGGCTTGAAAGAGCTTGTTTTTCCAGACTTAAATTCAGCTTGAGGTTAGAGCACAGACTAACAACAAGAATAAGGATTAAAGCACGTGCTTCACTGCTGTAAGCCATCCCATCACTAGCACCACTACATACAGACCACTGCAACTATTCTTTTCCAAGACAGGCTGAGAGGTTACCATCCTCACAGTAGGGTCTGGACTCCTTAATTTGAGGGTATCATCCAGAAGCAAATAAAGACAGTTGCTATTTACATTTTGTTCATTTTCCTGGAGAGTAGAGTACTACATATTTTCATGTCATCTTTGCTCCCACATGCTAGTGTAGCTCTCTTCAACCTGAGATCCATAAAACCACAAACCAGAGACCAGCAGATGCCCATCTTTAGAGGTTAGAGACATCACCACTTTCACTTCCAGAGTAACTTCATACCTACTGCTTATTGCTTCACAGAAGCAGCAGTGTAGAAGCTCTGAATGTGGCTGTAAGACAGCCATGCTCTCCAAAGAAATTTATGCTTTGAGGACCACTCTAAATACAGCTCTTAGGTAAGCTCCTTCCTTGCCTGTTGTAGGAATTTTGGATTATTGCCCTTATTTTCAGAACACTTTCAGTTAGTTCCACTAACCCATGTCACCTACAGGCTTATTCAGACAAATACTTCACGATTTCTGTGACATATCTGGTTGACAATCAACAGTTTTGGCATTATACCTTCACCTGCAGCCAAAGGCAACACCTCTTTCTGCATTCTGCCCCTCCCAGTTTAGAAAATAAAACATGTCCTGTAAATTCATCTGTCAATAAACCACTTAAGTTGGATTAGCATTGGGAATGCTAACTCATTAAAAGAGTTGCAGCTCACTGGATTTATTTTCCATCTTCAGCTGGTCACTGCAGTATTGTCAGCAGTTACCTTGCTGTCAGTTATTGCCCTTTGTAACTGGAAAATAAATAGGTTCCCCACAGTTTTTTGAGAATTTACTACAAGTAAATTCTTTCTGAGTAAATTCACTCATCTTTTACCTTTTACCTCAAGGTTGAAGCTGCCACCCCCTCCAAGGTGGATTTTGGAGCTTTCTGCCCCATTTCATCCTAGTGATGGGAGTAGTTTTCCCCAGCCACAAGAGCCCGGAGCCTCAGCTGCACTGCAACCCAGGCTCCGGCAGTCAAGTCAGCCACAGCTTAAACAGTCAGTACAGCTCCTCATTTAAGATTTTGCTCAAGGTCAGCAGAGAACAAGCGTCAGTGAAGTTACTTCTGAGAAATACACCAGATCAAATGCCACTTTTAATTGGTGCATCGTCTTCTGCATCCAAGTTACAACCTCAAAGATGCAGTTTAGGTACTCCATGTAGCAGTACTGAGTTAAGTCTCGCTGCACTGTATGAGCGCCCATCTTGCTTTCTGACCTACTTTACTGCAACCAGCCTCTCCGCTCGGATAACGAAGAGACTGGCTAGTGTGACAGCCCAACGATCCGTTTGAGATACCACAAGAGCAGTCCACAATGCTAGAAGACACCGGGACAACAGTTTGCAGGTTAATCTAGGAACTGATATCCCCCAGCTCACAGCATGTCAATAGGAAAGCCTCAGTCTGTGTTCTCTGCCCCTCCCATCATTAATTACAGGGACATGCTGCCTGAGGCTTATCACAAACCCCTAAGGCACCAGGGGAAAAATGATGTGCCCACACAGCTGTAAAAAGAGAGATTTTGAATCAATCTGCTTATGTCCTTCTCCCCATGAAGGAGCTCAGAGAGCATCCAGCAACTTGGGTAGGTTTGAGGCGTTCCAGCACAGGCAGCCCAGAGGATTCTTTCCGACCACCAAGCATAACTTTTTCCACCATGGCTGACAAGTTATTGCCAAGACCCACCCTCCTGAAACCCGGCTGAAGAACCAAGTTCTTCTATGTGCATTTTGAATATCTGTTTTCAATACTCTGTCTCATTAAGTATGAAGCAATCCTGTTGAAAAGATTATGAAAGCTGTGCAACACCGAATTCAACCTCAAAGTACACCCCTCCCTCCATTAAGTTGAAACAATAACCACAAAGTAATAATACTGTTATACAGTAGAAGCTATGTTCAGTTATACCAGATGGAAAGATTAAAAAAAGTAACAGTACTAAGACAGTTATGTTGATGTAAGCATTTGTCCCAAGTTAAGTGTTAACTATCCTTCATCTTGTCCAGAAGAGATGGGAATTGCCAATTCCAGAGAAACTCACTGTACTGGGAAGTTGTGGACCATAAAGAGACCACCGAGTACAGTTTTACATCAGTACTAGAGCACCCACATTGTAAGATACCATTAAAGCACCCTTACCAATAAAATCCTATTTCTATAAATGAAGGCAGCTGTAAGCAAGTACACCAACGCATTGTTGTTGTACGTGCTTCTACACCGTCAAACCCCAGACTGGCTACAAGCAAAAAGGAGGCAAGCACTCTATTATTTTCAGTAAGATACCATGGTATTAACCTATCCAAGTGACATCATGAGTTTGAGATGAAATAGCTACAGAAAGCAGTTCTAGTTACCACCGTTAGACTAGAAAAGAGCTGCCTGATGCACGTGTGTGTACACTCACATACAGTACAACAGGAGAAGAGACAGCAGTTCCTTGAAACAAGATGAGGACTAAGCTCAGCCTTTGAAAGCCAATGGGCCACTTACAAAGCACTGCGGCACACAAGTGCTTGTACCTAAAAGCTTCCTGGTCTAAGAACCATGGTTCAGCGATTGAACACACATCTAGTAGGCAACGTAATCTCCCCATTTGGTGCAGTGACTGGGGGAAGAGAACCACAGGATTTCTCAAAAGCCACGAGAACAGTTTCATAAATTGGTGAATTCTGAAACAGTTCAGCGACAGTTCAACCAAACTAGCAATCCTACTGCCCTAGCTGGAAAACAACATCCCTCTGTCCTTCAGCCACTTCTGCAGACAAGGACAGCGATTTACTGGAAGAAGCTTCACATTCACACGTCCTTATGCTTAACTTCAATGACAACATTTGCTGGAGGGACAATACAGCAGAGGTGACATCAATCTAGAAGGTTTCTGAAGTGCACTGATGAAGAGTGCCTGACACAGGTGTTTGATAAGCTGATGAGAAGAGATGCTTTGCTGAGTTTTAGTCTTACAAAGAAGGAAGAATTGATCAGGAATGTGAAGGTAGGGGGCTGTCTCAGCCACTGTAGCCATGAGCTGGCAGAGTTCAGGTTCAAAAGAGGAGGGAGCAAAGCAAAGAGCAGGATCAGAAAGCAAAGAGCAGGATCAGAAGCCCAGACTTACAGGCAGCAGACTTTAGCCTCTTCAGGGATCTGCTAGGAAGAAGGCACATGGCCCTGGAGAGGCATCCAGGAGAACTAGTTGATTTTCAAGGAACACCTCTCCAACCCCGAAACTGGTCCATCCCAATGAGCAGGAAACCAAGCAAAGGTCAGTGAAGATCTACATGCATGAACACAGATCTCCCGACTAAACTCAAATATAAAAAGGAAAAATAAAAAAGGCAGCAGCAGGCTCAGTAGACCCAGGGGGAATACAGAGGAACTGTCTGAGCACGCAGGGATGCTTTTAGTGGGATGGAGCCGAACCTGGCAAAGGATGGGAACAGCAACAAGATAGGCTTCTGTAGGCAAATCGGCAGCAAAATGAAGAACAAGGAAAATGCAGTCCTGATGGCGCAGAGGATCCAGTGACAAAGGACACAGATAAGGCTGAAGTACTCGGTGCTTTTTTTGCCTTTTGCTTTTTTTTGCTGGTCTTTAGGAAGCCTTCAGGAATCCCAGGCACCCAAGCTTAGTGGGAAAGTCTGGAACAAGGCAAACTCAGCATCAGTGGGGGAGGACCAGGTTAGGGAGCATTTCAACAAACTGGACAGACATAAACCCATGATGACATGGACTCACAAGTGCTGAGGGAGCTGAATGATGCCACTGTAATGCCACTTTCAATTATCTTATCATTATGGTGACAAGGGGAGGTTCATGAAGACTGGAAGAAACCAAGTGTCATTCCTGTCTTCAAGTCAGCAGACAGAACGAACTACAGATCAGTCAGCCTCACCTCGATGCCTGGAAAGCAAATATTGGAACCCATTTCCAAACACATAAAGGACATGGTGACGAGAAGTGAGGATGGAGTTAAGGGAAGACATGCTTAACCAACCAAACATGTGCTACGAAGATATGACTGGCGTGGTGTACAAGAGGAGAGCTTTAACGTAGTTTATCTCAACTTTAAGAGGGCTAATCTAGAAGGTTTCTGAAGTGCACTGATGAAGAGTGCCTGACACAGGTGTTTGATAAGCTGATGAGAAGAGATGCTTTGCTGAGTTTTAGTCTTACAAAGAAGGAAGAATTGATCAGGAATGTGAAGGTAGGGGGCTGTCTCAGCCACTGTAGCCATGAGCTGGCAGAGTTCAGGTTCAAAAGAGGAGGGAGCAAAGCAAAGAGCAGGATCAGAAAGCAAAGAGCAGGATCAGAAGCCCAGACTTACAGGCAGCAGACTTTAGCCTCTTCAGGGATCTGCTAGGAAGAAGGCACATGGCCCTGGAGAGGCATCCAGGAGAACTAGTTGATTTTCAAGGAACACCTCTCCAACCCCGAAACTGGTCCATCCCAATGAGCAGGAAACCAAGCAAAGGTCAGTGAAGATCTACATGCATGAACACAGATCTCCCGACTAAACTCAAATATAAAAAGGAAAAATAAAAAAGGCAGCAGCAGGCTCAGTAGACCCAGGGGGAATACAGAGGAACTGTCTGAGCACGCAGGGATGCTTTTAGTGGGATGGAGCCGAACCTGGCAAAGGATGGGAACAGCAACAAGATAGGCTTCTGTAGGCAAATCGGCAGCAAAATGAAGAACAAGGAAAATGCAGTCCTGATGGCGCAGAGGATCCAGTGACAAAGGACACAGATAAGGCTGAAGTACTCGGTGCTTTTTTTGCCTTTTGCTTTTTTTTGCTGGTCTTTAGGAAGCCTTCAGGAATCCCAGGCACCCAAGCTTAGTGGGAAAGTCTGGAACAAGGCAAACTCAGCATCAGTGGGGGAGGACCAGGTTAGGGAGCATTTCAACAAACTGGACAGACATAAACCCATGATGACATGGACTCACAAGTGCTGAGGGAGCTGAATGATGCCACTGTAATGCCACTTTCAATTATCTTATCATTATGGTGACAAGGGGAGGTTCATGAAGACTGGAAGAAACCAAGTGTCATTCCTGTCTTCAAGTCAGCAGACAGAACGAACTACAGATCAGTCAGCCTCACCTCGATGCCTGGAAAGCAAATATTGGAACCCATTTCCAAACACATAAAGGACATGGTGACGAGAAGTGAGGATGGAGTTAAGGGAAGACATGCTTAACCAACCAAACATGTGCTACGAAGATATGACTGGCGTGGTGTACAAGAGGAGAGCTTTAACGTAGTTTATCTCAACTTTAAGAGGGCTTTCAACACTGTCTCCCATAACATCCTCCTAGACAAGCTGATGAGGTACAAGCTAAGCAAATGTACAGTGAAGCAGACTGAAAACTGGTTGAACTGTTGGGCTCAAAGGGTTGTGATCCCACAAACTCCAACTGAAGGGCAGGAATTAGTGGAGTACACCAGCAGACAGTAATAGAGCCACTACTGTTTAACACCTTCATTAATGACCTAAATGATCGGACAGGGTACATCCTCAGCAAGCGTGCTGAGGGTACAGAACCGTGTGGAGTGCTTGATATATCGGATGGTTCCAATTTGGAACCACTGGTATCATTCAGAGGGACCTCAGCAGGCTGAAGAAATGGCCTGGCAGGTCCCTGGTGAAATTATACATGAGGAAATGCAAGTCCTGCACCTGGCAGGAATAACCCCATATAGCAGTATGCTGGCTGACTGAAAAGCAGCTTGGCAGAAGGAGAAAAGAAAAAAAAAAACACATAACAAACCACACAAAAAAACACCACAACACACACAACAGATCCCAATAGAAAAATTGACCAGCAGCCAACAATATGCCTCATGGCAAAAGCAGCCAACAGCCTGGAGAGGAGAATGCTCAGGCGATCTTACCAATATAGATAAATACCTGATGGGAGGCTGTACAGAAGGTGGTGACAGACTCTTTTCAACGGATCCAACAACAGAACAAGAGACAATGGGCACAAATGGAAATATTAGAAGTTTCACTTAAACATGAGAAGGAAATTTTACTTTGTGGGTAACTGGGTGGAGGAACAGGTTACCCAGAGAGATATTTAAAAAAACACCTTCACAGCATCCTGGGCAGCCTGCTCTAGCTAACCCTGCTCTGAGCTGATGGGCTGGACGAGAAGACATCCAGAGCTGCCATCCAGCCACCACTTCTCTGTGATTGTCAGTTTTGTGTTGCTGTAGATTGGAATTGAGATCAACTCATCCATGCTGATGAGTTCACCAACTTCAGTTCCTGACTTTCTGTAGTCCTCAGTCTCTCCCAAGACTGAGAATTTGCCTCTGGCTTACTTTAAGAACAATACATGGTGTTGGTCTAACAGTTCTCAGTCAGAGAAGGAAGAGGTTTGTAGAAGCTCAGGCAGATCTATTTTAAGCTTTCAGATTTTACTGCAAACTGGTTTCATCTGTGGGTGGATGAAGTTAAGAGCAATAATTATAAACTAGCAACCAAGGAGCCTGGAAGTAGAACTCCAGACGCTCGGTATATTTTTTTGTTGGAGAGCTACCAGGCTCCCTTCCAGAATGAGTGTTAAGTAACAGCACTCCAGCAAACACACCAAGTATTTATACTTGATCAGGTGCTAATACAGGCCTAGAGGTTCACCAGGGTGGTAGCTTGTAAGCAGATGAGCAAGGGGTCACACAAAAACAATAGTTTTCAGTCAGTAACCAGAAGTTTGTATGTAGTAGGAGTTTTAATGTCTATCTCCATGAATTAGCAAGTTCAAGTTATGCGTTCATTGCAAGCCTAGTATTCCACATCAGCTCTGCTTGATATACTTACTACCTGTAAAACAACCTTGAAGCTCACATCAGCTGTCCAGTGTTAATAGAGCCAAATACAAGGCACATGAATCTTCAAAGAAGAAAAGCTGCACAGGTTATAGGTAGCTGGCCACAAATACAGTATCAGGTAGTCAGAGATGTCTGAAAGAGGACAAGGGAGTCTGAGCCCTAGAACAGGTGGGATATGAAAGCTTTTGGAGCGGTAGGCAAGAAACTAGTACTGGGAGTTGGGATCCTATCAGACAGCTGCCAGCCTCAAGGCAGGCCATAGCAAGAACAGCCAACATCACCCCATCAGGAAGATACTCTCACAACACGAGGCTAGAGCAACTACAAGGACCACAGCTAGAGGACAGCAGGAGTAAGCCACACAGAATGTTTTCTTTCTAATTTCGCACAGCCTGACACTTCCAACCCTTAGCAGCATGCTATTAAATTTGCACAGCCTCAGTGGGGCTGCATCCTGAGTCTTACCATACTTCTACAACCCTTTGGGCACAACCACACAGCAGAACACCATCTACTTCTCACCTCTGCTCCAAACCCAGGAACCCATTAATAATGCCTTTTCTCCTCAGTGTCAAAGTGATTGGCCTAGTGCAGAGCAGAGTTGCTACTGAAAGTGTCAAACTAGTGAACTGGAGTCTGTCACATGCAAGCAGAACTTCCTTTTTTTTTTAAAAAAAAAGGAAAAAGAAAAAGGAGAGAAATCCACACTGACGCTTCCCCATTTTTCTTACCTTCCTCTGCAGAGGATCTGCTCTGAAAAGCAGGTCTCAATTAGCTTGCATGCCTTCCAAAAGCTTTAAGACAGCAAGAACCCATTTTTACAGCTAACTCTGCAATGGACCTCGCCATGCATCCTGAGGAAGCTTCCTCCTGCATGTTTCTCTCTCACCTGATGTCACCAAAAAAAAAAAAAAAAGGTAGGGGAGCATGAGATTAGTACCGCTTAGGAGTTCAGCTTCAGCTGTCTCCTTATTTGGAGGGTAGCAAGGGTAAAGCGAGAATAAGCTTGAAAAAGCTGATGGTGGTCAGGTATCAGGACAAACAATGTCTTATGCAATTAGACTTGAGGGGAACAAAAACATCTTTATAGAAAGATCTTGCCAATACAGAAATGCTTCAGAGACAAGAATCTACAACTCAAGTGTTTAATGTTTGCTGCAGAACCACTGTGAAAGCCAAGTACTTAGCCAGAAATGTCCATTTCATCTAAGACATTAGATGCTGCTCGGAAGTCAAGGTTTCCTGGCTCCTAAAACAGCTCTCTCCTACAAGTCAGGATGAAGATGCTATTTCAGACAATGAAAGCTCCACAGCCCTTTTCATAAGATTCAGAAAACTCGAGACTAGTCTGCTTAGAGGGCCTCAAAACCAGGGAAGCCACAGAAAACAGCACAGAAGGTTCTCCTTCCCTTTCCCATAACCTACTGCTCTAGTAGCATTAGCCACTGTTCTTAAACAGCAACCAGAGGTTTATGAGACTTGAGAGTTAGACAGTGTCTAAGCTACTAGACCATTCCCATGTTTGAATCAAAAACCAACAGGAGCACTGCCTGCATGTCCCCTGTCTTCCACGTTCCTCTGACTCAGGGTAAAGAAGTGTCCTTAGTGGCTCCAAAAAGGCAAGGAAACCATGCTTTAAAGAATGCAAAGCGGTGATGGCAGAGGTTCAACCTCTTCAGGCTGCACATCTGTGGCACTGCTTTATGGGCAGACAACTTCCCTTACTTCTGCACTTTCTCCCCTCAGAGGATTTCAGCCGTAAGTACTTTTATCTTGCAGCAGTGTTTAGGAAGTATTTGCTCAGAGCAGGTAAGAAGAACCCAGAAAAAACAAGTTATCCAGTTCATGGTGATGGGTTAGCCATTGCCACTATTGTCCTGCCAAAGAGATGTCCTAGTACAGGCCTGGTTGTGGACAGTGGTCCTTACAGAAGCTTACTGACTAAGAGCCACTTTGAAGCAGGAGATGTCAACCCACACTTCTCCTGCACTGCCAATCTCCACCAGACTCTCCAGAAAGGCCCTTGGAAAGGCCAAGAGAGCAGATAAGCACAGCTCCTATCAAAGAACCAAAAAAGAAGAGCTGCAGAGCTTTAAGCCTAAGTCAGACTTGAATACTGACCTCCCTCTGTTTCCCAACTATTGGAGCTATCCACACATTGTTAGTTGATTAGCGAGCCAGCCTTTCAAGAGATTAATGACCCACCACCAGAGATTAAGACCAAGAGGCCTACTAACCACCTAAAAGGTGTTTTTACATATTTACCTCCACTTACCATACTTGCTGTCTAGACTACTCAATATGCAGTGCAAGCAGTTCAAGCTTACTATTGCCTTGAAGTTAGGAACACCTGTTTGTTCACTGAAGTTTTTCCTGAGGTGAGAGAGAAGTTAAGTCATTTTTTTTCTTGCCAGTGTACCAGGTATTAAGCAGAAGAAGGGGGATCCCTCACACTGCAAAGCTGTTGGACTCCTTCCATCAGAAGGATCAGACATTTGGCTTTTTCTGCTAGTTCAGCTAGAAGGAAAAAGAAAAAAAAAAAAGAAAAAAGAATGCTGCTTTCTTCCTACTGGAAATCCTTTTATTCTGCAAGGCTCATTACCCTACTGCCATTTCCAGGTCAACCACAGAACTGCTCTCAAGTCTAAAAATTGCTTACCCCAGCCCCTTTTTGCTCTCACCTTTAGAGTATTTCTGTGCTGCCAAGGCCCTAGGACAGGACAGTACTACATACAGGTACTAGAAGATGAACTTCACCTGTGTTGCTAGTAGAAAAACTTCAGAAGAATCTTCCTACTGAGAAGTTAGCTGACCACAGCCTGAGGCTAGAGAGGTATTTCTGCTCCTAAGTTACCAGAGATGCTGCTACACTTCTCAGACACTTCAAGCCAGTAAAGAGGGAAGGAGCTTGCTTGTGCTCCAAAAACAAAAAAGCTCTTTAATACAGCTGAGGAAAGGAGTTAAAAGGTGTGAGCACCTCCTCCGAACAGACCTTCTCACCAGCTACGCGACAACGTGGATGGACAGCAGGAAGAGTGAGTACAGTACCACCACTTCACTCCTGAGCTGCAAGAAGACCCATGAAGGCAGCTGCCAACTCCTATTGCTACAGGTTGGTCAGACAGCAACCTAGTTATGTGAGTAAATCTAATCTATCGTAGACAAAAAAATTGCTACTCCCACCTTATTCACACATGCCCTTCTCTCAGAGGGCCACCAACTCTTTGTCAAGTTTCTTGGATGAAGGCGTATATCCCCGGAGGGAAGGAAAGCCTGGCTTCTCATTTGAACAACAGTGGGCAAATGTTCAAGGAGAGGGCTCCTTACGTGGGCAGGAACAAGTGCTGAATCTGTACAGCAGAGCTACAGGGCAACAGAAGGTGACACATGGAAGAGGTCAGACTACCTTGACTCATTCCCCTACAGCACGGGAGTGTATCGAACCAGATACTGCTGGCAGCCCCAACGTTTTTTGGAGGCTAGCAGATCTGCCCTGTCCAGAAGCAGTTCCACATTCTCCAGGACAACAGCCATCAGAAGCACCTCTTGCCACCAGCATCTCTGTAACACCTTCTAGGCACACCAGCCGGCCCAGAAGCGCAGATGGTAAAGTTTCAAACCAATCTCACCCCTTGCAACCCTCGCTCCCAGGAAATCCTACCTTAGCACATTTCAGGAAGTCTGCCCACAGAGATACCAAGTCCTTGCAAGAGCAGTTAGTGTATCAGTAGCGCTGTGCTGCCACTACTGCCTTCACATTCAGGAATTATCGCATCCAAGGCCCACACACAGGCAGGGCACTTTCCAAAGCCCGCTAGTGTCCTGCGGGCACATGCCAGACGAAAGGAAAGGGAAAGCAGGCACAGGTACTCCTGTAACAGCATCCTTTCCATACAACACCGCTTCAAGAAGCGAGCGGGAGCTCTGGAGAGGACAATCACAGACAAGCTGATGGCAAGCCCAGTGGTAAGGGAACAACGGCAGCTCCAAGCCTTCCCCGTAAGGGCTACAGGAAGGAGACGGCAAGGGAGTTGCAGCAATTCCTAAAGCACCCAAACCCATCTGTAAAGGGTATGAGCCACAGGAAGACACGACCAGCGAAATCCTGCTTCTTGCACCCACTCCTGTGAGAGTGGGAGCACCGGTCTCCCAGCTGGTCCCTTGCACAGAGGAACACGATGCCTGCAGCCCCCACACCCGGTGCCTCCTCCC
>NW_009649559.1:410082-419304 GCF_000708025.1 Charadrius vociferus | reverse complement strand
GAGCCGCGGTGGGGGGAGCCGCGGTGGCGCGGAGCCGGTCACGGGGTGGAGAGGGGAAGCAGGTCCTGGGCTTTTTCCAGGGGAAAACTCGGGGGAAACGGCGGGGACGACAGCCCGTGTCGGTCGCGATGTGGGCGCGAGGGTGGGTAAGATGGCTGTAGGGATGGGGGGGATGGGGGGACGGGGGAGCCTCTCCCAGTCCCACCGGGACCACCGACCCAGCGGCATGGGGACAGGGGTCTTCCCCAGGGGACTGGGCGTACAGAAACACGCTTTCGGCGATCGTCACGTGCTTGCGTTCACCGCGCTCGAGATAGTTCACATTTTTGTAGAATAATGCTTCCTACTGGAGCCGGCTGGAATTCCTCGCAGAGAATTCTTCTTGTATGTGAAAGAATGAGTTTTAAAGGAGATGCCTTGAAAAGTTTTACTCTGACCCTGCGTGGAAAGATTTTTATTTTTATTTTTTATTTTTTCAGGCAACCTTAAATTCTGGCTCTCTCATTTGCTAAAATGAGCTGAAAAATTGATACCTAGTCTTGTAGAAATGATCCATGCAAATTTGTCTAACAGCATGTATCAATTACCAAAATTCAGTTAACAATGTGAAAAAAATGTTGATGACTGCTGAATAATTAATTAATAAGAGAATAGTCTGGTTTAAGATATTCCCTGAGCAGATAAAGCAGCTACATTTGTCTGATAAATTATTCTTTGTGAATAATTCGCTCAGCACTAATTAGACGTAACAGAGTAACATGCTACTGGGGGAAGAGATGGATCACTGTGAGACTGTCACAGTCCCTTCCAGCTATACATAGATTTATAAAGATATGCATACAGATATGTGACCAAACAGCACTTGGATGATGTAAACATTTTTGCTTATGTTTTTGCTGGGGGAGTACAGCCCACTGAAATCAAAAGGGCAGCACTGCTACCTACCAGCTAAGCAAGTGAGTTTTACAGGTGCCAACACCATGTGCCACACACAGGAGTGCCACGCTGTGGACCTGCATTACAAAAAGAGACACCAATTATCACAGGGAAAAAATAGTGAAAAAAATCAATCCTTACTATAAATAGCTACTTAATATTATGTAATGTTTGAACTCTGGTGACAATCAGAAGCCCCAACCAAGTCCCAGGCCCCAGTGAGAAAGAGGCTGTGAAGTATGCCTTGTTCATTACGCTTAAGAAACAACAAGCTATTTACCTATCAGGAAAAGGAAAGAATACAAATTAGCCAGCATAAATACATGCAGCCCAGTTTTCTTCTAGACTACCCAAATCTTAAGTGGAAACTATTGCGATAAAGCAGCAGGCAGGTTCGCGTATCTGCCGCATTGCTCAGGAAGCAGTTCTCTTCCGTTCTGTGACAGTCTGTATCTCAAGGGCTCACAACTTAGCTCTTCCCATCTTTTCCCTTAAGCATCCTCACCCAGCTGCGTTGCCAACTCAAACCTTTCTCCGAAGGAAGCCTGTCAGGGACTCTTACACCAACACCGTCAAAACTTGGAATCCTGGGCACGTTCTAGCTCTGTGCAGGTACAAACGACCTTCTACTCCTTAAAGCTATTGGCTTGGTGGGCAGCAAGCTGAGCATAAGCCTGTTGCACCCATGCAGCAAAGATGACCAACAGTATCTGGGCTGCCTAAACTGCAAGCAGCACAGGCAGCAGATCGAGGGCAGGGTTTATCACTCTTGACTTGGCACTTGTTAGACCTTATCAGAAGCACTGTGTCTGATTGTGGGGCCCCTCAGGAAAGAAAGACACTGACAAACTGGAGAAGGTTCAGAAGAGGGTACTGAGATGGTTGGTGACTGTAGCACTTGCCCTGCAAGCAGAAGCTGCAGGGACCAGGCTTTTTCAGCCTGCAGCAGACATGGCTTCATGGGCACTTAATTGCAGCCCCCAGTACCCTATGGGGAGGGGATGGAAGAGATGGAACCGGGCTCTTCACAGCTGTGCTTTTCACAGCGGTGCATCGCAGGAGGACAAGAGAAAAAGGACATAAATTGAAACAGGAAATTCCTGATGGCTGTTACGAACAACTTTTTTCCCCTGAGGACAGCCAAGCAGCTGAGCAGGTTGTGGAGAGAGGTTTTGCACTCTCGGCCCCTGGAGATTTTCAAGACCTGACTGGGCAACACCCTCAACAATCCCATATGATCTCATGTCTGACCCTCCTCGAAGCAGGAGACTGAACCAGAGACCTCCCTAGGTCCCTTCCAGCCTGAATGCTTCAGTGATTCAGATGTTTGTTGCTATGGAAGTCACATGTCTAGTTCCTGAAGCAACGTGAGATGACCTCTCAATTTTCCTGTATACAAGGATGAAGTTCCAAGCTCCAGTGATTCACTTACTGGTCTAGCTCGCTGTGATTACTGTACATACAGGCAATATATGCCTTTTTGTTTACTAATCACATTTATCTCTGTTACCTAGGTGCCTTTTGCTTGGAGCTGAAACATGTCATCCTTAGTCTTTTCATCTGACACAAACTACTTGGAAACATTTTCAAATAGCTAACTGGATGAGTATATGCGAGGTACAGGAATATTTGTGCACCTGTGAATACAAGGAAGCTGAAGTCTGGTTGGAAAAAGTTCAAAAGACATTGGGAGAAGGACTTTTATCCAAGAAAACAGACAAACCTGGTGATTATTACAGTTATACTCCTAAATTCTGACTATGATAGTTATGTTTAAATTTCAGAATTCCAACACCATAGCATGCTATAAAGTCAAGATGGTTAACCGTTGACCAGGTCTCTTTCCTATAATAATCCCTAGGTCACTTCACTATAAATGTTCACTACAACTCATTTCTGATACTAACATGCATTTTGTGAAACTGAACGGACAGGTTACGGTATCTGTAAATCTCTTAAGGACTAAAGACAGGTGTCTATCTCCCTTTGATTTCAGTGTGTACCAGGCTTGTAAATATCTGTATAGGCAGCAGTCTAGATTTAACAACGATATATACCTTCAGCACTGATGCAAACTCTCAGAAGAGTTCAAGAACCAGAAGAGTTCAAAATCATAAATCTTATCTCAAAATATATGAAACTGAAATCTGAAAAATCTGTACAACTGACTGGCCTTTTCTCTGCAAGTTCGTATCACAGACTGAGGTGAGTTTTTAGCTGCCTCTTCAGCCATGAGAGAAACCCATTTTTATTTTATTTTAACATGGAAGATGACAATCTTATGTACTTGTTTTCAAGAGCTGGAACTTCAAGAAGACAGGAGATAAAGCACTTTAAAACTTGCATTTGAAAAATTAGAGATAGGAGCAAATTCATGGACCTTGATTAGAACTAGTCATGTGTTATCAGTAGATGCCATGAACAACTCCAAATCTTTTGTGCATGAAACAAAACAGAAAAAAGGTACACTATGCAGCTGACTTCTTGTAGAAAATGTTTTCCACACAAATAGAAAACCTCTAAATGCATCAGCATGTGGGTCATCTGGCTCCAGCAGCAGGCACATGAATGTACAGCCAAAAACTGAGGAAGGAAAGTGTCTATTTTTCTAATAGTAGCAACACCGAAATAGATAAAGGTCTTAATTCTGCTGAGAAATTATGAGTGATTAAAAACATGGTAATGTTCCATTCTCCAGTTCCTACTGCATACCACCAACTGTGGTGGTATAATTTTATGACTGTAATATTTTCCTTGACATTTTTATTGATAGTTTTCTTTTTGTTAAATATTGACCAAGCTAAAAGCAATCAACACATGAAACATGCAACCAGCAGAATAAAATACATAATGAGAATCAGAATCAGTGTCTGGCTGAAGAGACACTGCATTTCAATGCCCACCTCTTAACCCAAGTTAACCTGAAAAACTGCCACACTCTCCTAGCAGAGTCCTTTTTATTATGTTTACATCATTTCAGCTGAGAAACAAGATAAAACAGAATAGGTATGCATATAGTAACTGGGCAAGAAGACAAACGGTGAATTTGGGGATCAAGAATCTCACCAATTCAAGACAAAGGTCACTAGTTTCCGGTCGTTTTTTTCTGAAGAAAATAGTTCTGCCTCTGTATCACTGAAATGAAAGTCCTACAGGCTACCTCTTTGGATTGCTACTGGGATAAACAGAGAGGGGAAGGATCTGCAGGCTGCCCTGTCATCCTGCCTCTTCAGTGATACTCTTGCACCTCCATTAAGGCAGCGTTAGTCCAGGAAGTACTGGTATTATTTCTGCTGTTTAGCTGTATCTTCTCAACCAGGGCTGATATATATCACAATTAAGCATTTCTGGCACCAACTGGAGATCACTCTGTGTATGTTACATCTCTTGTAATTTTTACGAAGGGTGGGACATAGGCCAGCATAAGCAAGAACAGGAATTTTGAAGAGAATCTATGCGGTGCTATTGAGTTGCAATATGTATGACATACTTACAGTTGCTGGTATAGAAGCAGTTTGGTGGTGGGTTCAATCCTCTAAAAAAAGAGTACTTTCTCATTTAATACAATTTTAAAATAAGTTAAAAGATGTTACAGACAACAGCAAATATACTACATGGCAGAAATGCAATATGAGGTGGCAAAGTGCCTTTCTTCAAAGCAAGGATTGGAGCAACTCATTAATAGCAATGGAAAGTCACCTGTAGGAAAACCTATTTTCAAATTTAAAGATAGGCAGCACCACTAGTTTACTGCTGTTCTGATCTGGAGTGCCAGGTACTCCAACAATACCAGTCAGGATGTTTTTATAATGGCACATGGCTTTGTAAGTGCTCAGTGTGGTCCTGAAAAGGACTCTCAGTTGTTTTGTAACATTATTTTCGTAATGCATCTTCATCTTCTCGTTCAGATAATGAGACATAAAATGGCAATAGGGTTTACAATGAATAGCAGGAAGCTAACTTCAGGTTGAATTTATTTACTAGACCAGACAAGTAAAACCCACCTGCTTTTCATCAAGTATTCTATTTAAAGCCTAAATTATAGGATTCTTCTCTGTAGTGCACTCCAGACAGAACAGACAACAAACAATAAGGTAGGCTGGAGGCCATACCAGCCAGACTGTCAGGCTTGGCTGGTTTACCAGGTCAATAGCAGTAAAAGCTTTTTTCCTCACTGTGGACAGCCTCTCCTTCAACGCTTTACCTTTTTCCCCTGTGCTCTGCATGGAGAGGATAACATTTGTGTCTGTCTGCACATAAGCACATGTGAAACTAGTACCAAACAAGACCATTCTAGAAGATGTAAAAAAAATTAAATCCAGCTGTCTTTGAAAAAAAGATCCTTCCTTCCTTATGCTACTACAGCTCGTGTCTTGTACTGCAGAGATTGAAGAGAGCAGGTTTTATACCCAACCCAGTTAAATCTTACGCACCTGCTTGTTGACTCTGTACAGAGATGGCATCACTTTCAAGTCAACAGCGCTATTCATGCACACATTTAAGCTAATGGCCAAGCTTTTGCTGCATCAAAAGCCTTGAAAGCTTTCAAGTTTGATGGGGAAGTAATAAATAGAATTGTGGGAAGATAGGGCACTTGTGATAAAAAGAGGAAGTCCATGCTAAATGGCTATCAAATGAAAAATCAGAAGTGCAATCATGGAGAAGGACCACAACTAGGGATACAGCATCTTGAAGCAATTGGGTATAAAAAGTAATCCAACTAAAATATTTAAAGGCTATTCAAAACATTCTAATTTGTTTGTTTGGTTGGGTTGGGATGGGGTTTTTTGTGACATACGCAACAAATATAGAAATAAAAGGAAGTGTTTAGAATGCTTATGTATGAGTAGCATGGCCAGTTGGAAGTAACAGCACCATTCTGGAAGATCTTGGTTCAAGCCACGGAGACATCCCACACGGCCCATTTTCACTTGGGGGGTGCGGGGTGGGGACAGAAAAACAAAAGAATCACTGTTTTACCTCAGCTTTGTCAAGTGCAAGCAGCCTGTAGTGAACAGAACTGCCCACGGCCATTCTGAAATATTGCAGTTTGTGATCATTCAGTATCACATCCAATTTAACTCAGCTTTGGCTTGTTTAAGGAGGTACACAGCTCCCTCTACACTAAGATGAGAACAGCCAGCCTAAGAACCAGTACTTTATTGGCTCAAGAAACAGCATAGCCAGATTTGTGACACAACATCAAGTTGCACTGCACTGGAGCAGTGTCAAGTTGGAGGCCTGTAACCAGTGGTGTCCCCCAGGGGTCGATACTCGGTCCAGTCTTGTTCAACATATTCATCAATGACCTGGATGAGGGGACAGAGTGTATCCTCAGCAAGTTCGCTGATGATACCAAACTGGGAGGGGTGGCTGGCTCTCCAGAGGGCCGCGCTGCCATCCAGCGTGACCTGGACAGGCTGGAGAGCTGGGCAGAGAGGAACCTAATGAGGTTCAACATAAGCAAGTGCAAGGTCCTGCACCTGGGGAGGAAGAATGCTAGGCACCAGTATAGGTTAGGGGTGGACCTGCTGGGAACTAGCTCTGAGGAGAAGGATCTGGGGGTCCTGGTAGACAGTAAATTGTCAATGAGCCAGCAATGTGCCCTTGCTGCCAAAAAGGCCAATGGAATCCTGGGCTGCATAGGGAAGAGTGTGGCCAGTAGGTCGAGGGAGGTCATTCTCCCCCTCTACTCGGCACTGGTGAGGCCACAACTGGAATACTGTGTCCAGTTTTGGGCTCCCCAGTTCAAGAGGGACAGGGAACTGCTGGAGAGAGTCCAGCGAAGGGCAACCAAGATGATTGAGGGATTGGAGCATCTCCCTTATGAGGAAAGGCTGAGAGAGCTGGGACTTTTTAGCCTGGAGAAGAGAAGGCTGAGGGGAGACCTTATTATTACTTACAAATATCTAAAGGGTGGGCTGAAGGAGGATGGAGCCAGACTCTTTTCAGTGGTTCCCAGTGACAGGACAAGGGGTCAACCGGCACAAGTTGGAACATAGGAAGTTCCGTTCAAATACACGGAAAAACTTTATGGTTCGGGTGACAGAGCACTGGCACAGGCTGCCCAGGGAGGGTGTGGAGTCCCCTTCTCTGGAGATGTTCAAGACCCGCCTGGATGCAGTCCTGAGTAATGTGCTCTGGGCAATCCTGCTTTAGCAGGGGAGTTGGACTAGGTGATCTCTAGAGGTCCCTTCCAACTCTGCAAATTTTGTGATTCCATGAGTCCGTGAATGTTCAAAAGAGCCTTTTATTAAACGGAAGATTTTGTAATGACTTTCCAGCAGACACGCTATAAATGCTGTGTATTTTTTTTTTCTTTGATTATGGTGAACAAGAATAGGAATTTCAGGGAAAATGAAAGTATTCTGATTCATGAGAGATTAGACTTCATTTATTCCAAGGGCTAGATTCCTTCCTGTTCCTACAACCCATGGAGGAAATTAATTTACTGATATGAAACTCCTCCCAAAGCCAAAGGATCATTTGACTTGAGGCAGGACCATATTTTCAGAGATGCTCGAAATTACAACTATGATCAAGTTTCATCACACTTGTACAGACCTACAGAATTAATGAGTCCCAACCTTTCTGCAGACGAGTTTCCTTGCAGATGTCTCCTCCTCCTTGTCCTGCTACCTCTTCCTGTTCTGTCCTTCCTCAATCCCGAGCCCAGGACCACTGTCCACAACTTATTTTTATCAGTTAGCTGTGTCAAAAAAAAGCCCAGCAGCTAAGCCCGTCTGTCTCAAACTGCAGCTTTTTAGAGTCACTTACATTCTTAGTCCTGGCATGACAATGCAGAGAAATGCACCAGGTGGGATTATTAGCTTGGGCACTGCACTGCTCTTCACTCATAATGTTTCTTAGCAGTTAAGGACTAGGTAAAATGTGACTGCAAATCATACAAGACACAATAATTAAAAGGGAAAAAAACTCAACACATATGACAGTTCTCAAGGCACAATGAGAAATTACAAAAAAATTTAAAAAACAAACCTAGCCATTAGAAGGAGGAAAGGCACTCAATCAGCTGTTCACGCAAAGAAAAGAGCTGAAAATAATTCCTGTATGTGGGAAAGGCAGCAATGTTTGCCTTCCACAGTATTAATTAACACAGCTTTAGAGCAAACAGAAAACTCCCTGAGATTGTCAGATGTTTGCTGGTTGCTCGGGTACTGGTTTGGGTTTTCATTAACACACACACATAAACACACAGAGCCTGCTTTTACCAGGCAATCAATCTAGGTAACCAAATTCTGAACCCGGATGTTACAAGTCTCTAGACATAAATTTGCTCAGTTTTACAATTTTCACACTTAGTGAGGCTTTGAAAAGTAGAAATGCATGGACAGACAGCATATTTGGTTAGCAGAACACTTCTCGTCTTACAGAATTTGTATGCATAATTACCAATGCACGCTATTTTAAATCAAATGTATCAATTCTTACAGATACTGATAGGGGTTTTATACATTCTGTAGACTCTCAAAGATGTAATTTATTTCTGCATTGTCCAGTATAGCTAGCTCCAGCAGAACATCTTAAAAAAATGTTAATGGCTTTCAACAATTATGTATAGATTTAATTGTCCAAGCTAATGGACTGGTGTGGCATTCAGCACCGTGTACACCACGTGTATGTTCTTATCAATATAAATAATTCCATCATAACTAAACCAAGTTTTTAATAAGCCCTTTTTCCACTTCAAGCCTGGAGAGTGATGAGGTTAAGGACATTTAAGACTTGATGGAAGAGAACACAGATAAAATGAAATGCCCTGTACACGTTTGACTAGCAGATCCGAGATCCTCCTTGCTGTAATTGTCATTTGCTCAGAAATGCCTGTTACATACACCACCGAAATCTCAGTATTAAAAAGTTTAATACCCTGCAGTAAAAGTATATCTAACTAGATATACTTGAACTTATTAAAAAAAAAAAAAAGTAGCTTACTTTGTATACTTATCTTTAAATTTGGTTCAAAAAAAACCCCCAAAACCTGGGCCTTTATTTCATGAAAATTGTTTGCTGCCTTAAAAATGAAAGAAAAAAAAAAACCACGCCTATAAAATTTAAGTAGGCAACGTAGCTGACTGCTGGGCTAGCCAGAGTCCAGCGCTGGCCCCGTCAGTTTTCAGCCTCTTAAATTATTTATTGCAGTTCTGAAGAATCGCTTGCACTCGTGTACGATCAGAGGTACGGCTGCTAAGGGCCGCAGTTCGCATCGCTGCTCAGCTCGGTTTGAGCCCAACGGCAGGTATTTTAACCACAAGGACGCTCCAC
>NW_009649559.1:333359-409581 GCF_000708025.1 Charadrius vociferus | reverse complement strand
CCGGCGTCAGCCTTCCTTCTTCCTCCTCCTCCGGCGGAGGCGGTCGGCCAGCCCGCCGGCGGGTGAGGGAGACTCCGCCGCCTCGGCGCCTGGCCTCCCCCGGCGCCGCTCCCCGGCCCGCCACCGCCACCGCTACCGCTGCGCGGGTCAGGCCGTGCCTCCCGGAGAGGCGTGTTCTGACCCGTGTCGCTGGTCTTAATTAATGCCGTTGTTGAATTACTTTCTCGTTGCGCTAGCGCTGCTGCTCAGGGACCCGCAGTTCCGGGGTGTACCTGTTCGCTGGTCTCCTGTTGGAAGGCGGCGGCGGTTCCTGACTGGCCTTTCCCTCCCCATCACCCGGCTGAGCTGGAGCCCTTCACCACCACTTCACAGCCTGGCACCTTAATGGAAGCAGAAGTTGATGGTGGTCCGAGGTGATGTACGGCTGAGGAGCGGGCATCCCGTTTTGTTTTGCCACAGCTCTGAGTGGTAGCCTTCAGCAAGACACGTAGCTGGGATTTAAATTTTCTTTCCTCTATGGTTTTCTTGAGTTAGAGGCTAAACTGAGGTCTTTCAGGGCTTTAGCATTGAAAGAGTATAACACTTTAACATGATTCTTAAGTGTTGTCTGACGTACTTTGTCAGGAAGAAGTTCTGGTAGGCAAAAGCGTGTATGACTCCAGAATGACCCTAAAGGTTGTTCTTAAGTTACTAGAATCTCAGAAAGAATTGATCACAACTGTTGATATTTCAAGCTAAAAATTTCAATCAGAACAATATAAGAAGTAGTACATATTTTAAGCAATATGCATGCTGTATTTAGCTTATGCTTTGTAACAATGAAACCTACAACAGAATGAAATCCAAGCTTTTCTTTTAATGGAGTGTATCTTATATCATACTTGTTTTGCAGATATTTGTGGGGTTAAAAGATTTGAGCTGCAGCCGAATAAAACTAGGGCTGAAAATTGAAGGATGGCAGCAAATCCTTCAGGACAAGGTAGGTTTTAAAATAAATATTCAAGGGGAAAGACTATGTGCAAAATGTCCGTGAAGTCACCAAAACCATAAGTGTATTTTGTAGAAAGAGCCAAAAGGGGAAGAGAGGCAGGAAGGTGGGGCTGAAAGTAGTGTAATGTGAGCAAGCTTGCTGAGAGAAAACACACACATTAAATGGTTGAAAAAGACCACTGATGGCTAGGGAGCTCTGAATTACTGTGCATTTCTTCACGCTCTGGTTATGAAGTACCTACCATGCCTGTGGTGCTGTGGTTATCTCCTAAAGCGTATTTCAGGCACTTAAAACGCTTAACATTGAACATGACTTGCAGCTCTTGCGCTCAGCATCAGAAGACAGCCAGAAGTCTAATATTAATATATTCCATGTCATGATGGGAGCAGCAAGACCCAGGCAGTAATAGCTGTCAAAGATAGATAGCAAGTGGCCAGGCCTAGGAGGAAAACCCAACTAAAATCATAATGCTAACTCCGATGAAATGTTTTCTTGCATGGTGACGTATCTGAATTGCATCTGTAAAATCGTTCAAAATGTGGAAATGGTCCATCTGTCTAGCCGAGGCGTCAGAGGGAGCTGAGGGTCAGGGGAGGTGGCAGGGGGCGGGGAATGTTACACAGGTTGATTGAAGGAGGGTCTTAAATCGCCCTCTAGAGGTGCTTTCTGGAAATCTGAGTGGAACTCTGGGGCTTGCCTCTTCTACAGAAGAGCTGAGGAGAAAGAAGCTTCTCAGGTATGGCTCTTCACATACTGGTTACGAGAAATGACTTCAGAATGCACTTTCCCAGCAACTTGTGACTTTTTCATGCCCACTTGTGTGTGAGTGACCTTATCCGGGAAAGCAGTCCCACAAAGTTGGGTGTAATTAATTCTGAAGTGGTGAGACTTTGAAGGGTGTACCAAGATCACTTGTGTGGTTCCCTCCCTTGCCCTCCATAATGGCCCTCTGCTTTCAGAACAAATACAGAATAAGTGTTTTGGTCCAAAAGACAGATTTTGCTTGCCACTTGACAAGTAAAAGGTAGTTTTTGTAACGCTTATTGAGCTTTCCTAAAGTGTTGAGAGAGAAGTACTGCAGATTGCAGAGAGTTGTCCATTTGCAGATTTTAACTCTGAGAAATTTTTGTTGTGCAATGGTAAATCTTAATTTATTCTGTGAATACTAAGCACCATTACAAGGTATAGAACGTTGTCGTAGAGAGTTAAAAGTTACTTTTTCTTAAATATGAAAATTTACTGAGAAGTTGGATCAGGTTTTAGTGCCAGAATGCCTTTGCTTCCCTCCAAATTCCAGAGGCTGATAATTTAATAGAGCCTTGGAATCTGCTTTTATACTTTGAGATACCCTTTGGAGACTCACTAAAGGAACTGTTTAATTATCATACAAAAATTATTTGCACTAAGCAGGCAAGAAACACTATCAAGCTTAATCACCCAAATGAGCCTTTAAATAATACATCTGGGAAAATTCAAAAGGAACAGGTAAATATGAGAGCAACAGTTCAAGGTCTTTGTTTCTTTCTCTTGGCCAGATGCAGCCCCAAAGTTAAAATGATTGAGACAAATACTGCATTTTCAGCTTGCAGCATGGCACACGTATTGGTACCGTTCAAGCAATTCATTCTGTCATTTCCCTCTTCCTGGACAAAAGGAATAGGCATTTACTGAAACACTCATTGGAAGGGTTATGAATGGTAGCACCTACTCAGAACTGTCAGGGTGAATTAACTGTGTTTGTAATTTTTTGTGCTGAGTTTTTTCTTTCCCTTTAATCAGTACCAGCTATTTTCCTATTGAGTTTTCTGTTAATTTCAGACTTGGACTACAAAGGTTAAGATTTTGTGGACTGGACTTTCTTTAATGCTTTTGACTCTTAGGAAGGCACTCTTTTGATTAGAATTTCAAAAATGAGGAACTGCGTATGAATGCAGCAAAACCAAATAACTTCAGGCCATTAGTACCACGTGGAACTGATTGCATGAGACTGATTACAACATTTAAAAGAAATAGAAGAGCTTTTAGTATGCTGTGTATTGTCCACAAGATGAGGTCATAGACCAGAGTGGTACATTGCGGGGGTGGAAATTAGCTTCTAAGTTACAGAAATTACTTTCAGGTGCTTGGTAATACACTGCTTCTGCAGCAATACTTCACAATACTTGTGCAACACACATTGATAAGGCTGCTGTTGTAATGCTTTTGCTTGTGTACAGCAAGGCCAGCGCATACCTTGTGCCTTAATAAATCAAAGATTCCATGTGTGAGTTCTCCTAGAGGAAGCACTCAGAGATGAAACAATGTGACTGTGTTCAGGAAGGAACTCTCCTCTGGGTCCCCACAGGTGGAAGAAATACAGGTGCTGCTTCAGACAGGGCTGAACTTTTCTGTAGAGAGTTCTGGTACTTTGGAAGAACCAGGCTCTTGAAATACACACAGAATTCTAAGCTTCAGGCTGTAGCAATTCTGCAAGATCTCTTTCTATCGTGGTGGTTGTTTTATCCTTTTGGCCTAAAAGTATGTGAGCGCATTCACGTAACACAGTCTGAGCACCTAGATTTACTATTCTGCTCACCGAGTGTGTTAAAAAGGAAGATTGTACTGTTCTGCATTGAATTATATAATCATCTGCAAACTTCGCTGCTCTGCATCTGAGTTTGAACTGTGTATAAGCATAGTACTTGAGGGCTGTAGCATATCTCTTCCCTGGAGAACTTTGTTGTCATAAAGTAATCAATGACTTACGTTTCACCTATGCGTGTAGCTGTTTTCTGGAGAGACAAAAATAATATGTTTTAGTAATTCAAGTTAATGTGCTGAATTACTAATATGCCTTTTGTTTCATTGTCACACAACATATATGAAAGCATATCCAAATATAAATTGTTACTGAAAAGTATTGATGTGCGGCAGGCTATTAAGTGATGTTTTGTGATGCTAGTAGTCATAAGCAGGAGAGGAAATCAAAATACAGCTACTTCATCCTTTCCCATGCGTTGTGTGTTTAATAAGGTCTTTAGATTCTGGTTTTTAAGAGGCTGCTGCCTCCCTTCATGACGCCTACCACTTATGAAAGCATGCACTTCAGTAAAGAAATTGCTTTGAAATGCTTTCTGAATTGCGCAGGCAGAACAGCGTGCAGTGACAGTGCTTTCTAATGTACAGAGTTTAGAGTAGACATCCAGCTTGGAAACTGTTTTTCCAAATAGGAGTGTATCTTGAACACACAGTGGTGGAGGCCTCTTTTGTGCTGTTACGCATCTATGGATAAACGATAAATAATGCATATTAGAAAAAACTTAGACATACTGTGAATTTGAAGCAACCAACAGATCAGAGAAAAGATATGAGATGGAGAGCAAAAACTTTGAAGCAGATAAAGATAATACTGTTTCTTGCCATGCAGAGTTAGCTAGTAGAACTAACTGAGATAGATTTAAGTGAGGTAGGGTGGTAGGATTAGGTTAAAGAGCGAAGCTTGCTGTGAGCTCTTAAAGCTACCATTATCACTTAGCAAGGCTTCAGCTTTCTCTTAATTTTCTGCCTTTCACATGCAAAGCATATGCGCAAGTAAACTTTTAGCTCCTGTGCAGTGCACATAATACAATGCTTTATGTCAGAAATAGTGTCGGAAAGAACAGGTTTAAATTTTAAATGCCCTGAATCTGCTACCTTAGAGAGTAATCTGAGGATCCAGGTGCTTAGTTTGACATCTGACACTGCCATTAATCTATTTAGCTGCCTTGAACAGGTCATTTTGTGTCAGGACTCTGTGTCTGCAAAGGAGAGAACATTAATGAACTGCAATATTCACGGACTATTCAGACTCAAAATAGTAGGGCAGCTCAGCTTAGTTAAGGGAAGTCTAAACTTAAAACTTTACTAAGAAGTTGCTGTGTTTGAAAATCTATATTTTTACGGATGAGAATCCAATCTATACTAAGGATGGCTTTTTTTTTTTTTTTGCATGTCCCCTTTTTTAGTACTAGAAAGCAGAACAGACATACCAAATCTACAGATGAAAAATTACTTTCATTATGATTGAAGTAGGAAACTTCTGTGTCTGTTTCAAGTTGGTCTTTATGGAAGCGCTTTGGGGTCCTGGACGAAAGAATCTAAATGGATGTCTCACTTATATATTGCCAGATATGGTGAATTATTTTGTAAGAAGGCCAGATTTTTCCCTCTGAAATGGATTTCTCATGTCCCGCCCTCTCCATTGTTAAATTTAAATTAACAGGTTTTGCTTTGCATTGTAAAAAAGTTTGAAATACCTGTAGGAACTTCACATTGCTCCGCTGAGGAGCACTAACACGTATCTGTTGGATGTCCTCCATTTTCTCAGGCAGGCTTTTTTCTACTTACCATTAATAAAGTCACTTAAACCTATGACTTTTTCAGTGCAGCAGGTTGCTGATGAGCGCTGTCTGAGACTAGAGCAAAATACTACTTTTTTTTTTTTTTTTTTTAAACCCAACTCTCTTAGTAGTAGAGGGATAGGAAAACAAAAAAAAATACTTGGGGTTCTTCTGAATCCCTCTAGAGTTTCTGCCATATGATACTATAGCAAGTCTTGTACTGGAATAGAAGACAGTGATAATCTTGCACAGTTTCTGATCACAGTTTAAAAACGGCATTTAAAATTTTATTCTTACACGTCTCAAGCCTATCTGAATCATACCATCTGCTTCGTGATAAATGTAAGCATATTTAGTCTTTATTTTTTAGCTGACAGCAACTTGTATTAAAAAGTGGTCTCCTTTTTCTTGCCTCAGTCACCATATGATCTGAATTCCAAGCATGCATTTAGATTTATGCATTTCAGGATAAACAAGCACTAGCAGAAGGCTGCTGAGTAATATGTCAAGTATTAAGCTTTTTGGCTGAAAACTCTGCAGTATGAGCATACAGACATGATGACTTCAGGTCAGACCCTCCTAGGGGTACTTCATTACTGCGCCGTCTCCAGAATTTACAAGAAAGTAAAGTCTGAGCTAGCTGCAACTCGAAAACATTGAATCTTAGCTTGTTGGCAAGATCTGTCAGCCTTTATGTCTCTTAGAGCACGCATCCAGCTGTGTTTTAATGTTTCAAACTCATTGCAAGTGCAGGGTGTTCAAAAAGAGATAGCGTACAATACCTAAAGAGCAGAGAAACCTGAATTGATACACTTACGAAACAGAGAGACTTTAAGTGGAACTAATGCCATGTGGGAAGGAGAGATTAACAGGCAGGAAAATAGCAATTAATTAAACTTAATTAAAAAATCTGTTAACAAATGTAAAGATGATTATGGGTGATCTTGCATAAAACCACAGTAAAATGTAATCAAATGACTGTTCCTTTTGAGAACTCTGAGACACTAAGGCTCAGGGGTGCGTATGTTAGGCATAGTAAAAGAAAAAGGTGAGAGCTTGATAGCAAGGCAATATGGATGCAAATTATTATTTAGAGTGGAAGGTTTCTACCTGGTAATCGTCTCCTTCATTGCACCACGCAGACGAAAGGAATATTGGATTATGTAGTTGAGCAGCAACAGAAGATGTCTCAAAGGGAATGAACTTTGAGTGCAGCTAGTGGAAAAATAAATTTGAAATCATTTTACCTTGACATGCTAATACCCCCTTAAGAGTTACCATGTCTGGCCTCCCTAACGACTTGTGGACTACCATTTTTTAGTGGTATTACTGAAACATAGCACTCAGGATGGCGGGGGGAGGGGCACAGCCACAAGGCACAGAAGTTTCCAGTGGGGATGACTTTGACTTTTTATATGAAGGAAATAAAGGTGATAACATGAGTTTTATATAAGGCAGTGTAGTGGCTTGACATTTATACAGTAGCAGCAAATTAGATATTAAAAAAAGTGTATATTCTTGACACGAGGAGTGTCCTTAGTGGCATGGAGGCCTGTGAGACTCTGTTTTGTAGTTGTTCTCAATTGTGCTGTATGGGCATACTGGGCAAAAGCAGAAACTTGTGACTCTGGTTTATTTGGTAGCTGTGTTGAGATCCTTTACCATATAAGAGTCCTGTCTAAGTATGGCAGTTTTGCCACATTTTAATTTATTTTTTTTTAATTTTCCTTCTCTATTCCAGCATTGTGGTCATACTCCATTGTGGTCATACTCAGAATAAGGGTAGTGTGTATATGTAAGGATATCAGTATATTAGAACTAAAACTTTTCCACATAGATTGAATAAAAGGTTGTAATTTTTTTTGTATAAATACACATGCAACTTAGTGGTCCTCTTATTCTTATTTGTTACCTATGTAAAACTTGTATTATAGTGTGAGTTCACTGGCATGAGAAGTAAGGCCCTGTGACTCCATTATTATAATTGAGTTTTATCTTAATTTTAAATCTGGAACCCGGTAAGTTTACTTTTTTTTGAAAGGGAAGTATTTGATCGTGTACCTTGTTTATAGCTCCAGAGCTGTCTTGGGAACGGGTAGGATCTGACCTGAGATAGAAACCTGTATTTTAAAATGTATTAATATGTACGATAGCTTAAGGAAGCTATTTCATGTTGTAAAATGAGAAAAGGAAAAATGAAACCTATTTATTAATAGCCTTTCAGATGGGTGCAAAGGCTTGAAGATTAGTGTATTCATCATAATGTCATATTGTACGGAGACTTTTAATTCCACAAGGTTAGAGCTGGGCCATAGAAATCAAGTAAATCTCTCTAATATTTTTCTGTCATTCCCACCAGGTTTCCAGAATAAAAATAGGGTTGCAATCCTGGCAGAACTAGACAAGGAGAAGAGAAAGTTACTTATGCAAAACCAGTCTTCCACAAATCACCCTGGAGCCAGGTATTTTATGTTCTTAGACCTGTTTGGACATCACCGATTATATCAAAGGGGGAAAAAAATAGCAAGTGAGCTATAAACTTACATAAACACTAATCAGAAGTGTTTTCTGACCATCCTCGATAACCAGTCAGAGAGACCTTGCTCTTCAAGAACATTGTAGTATTTAAACTTGTTTACAGACCCTGAATTTTGGTTTACATAATTTGCATTTGAGAAGGGGAGAAGCAGATATGCTTACTCAACCATTTTAAAGTTCTTCAAGAAGAATCAGGGAGCAGGCACTGAGAAAGCATGTAATTATTAAGCTAAAATGCCCTAAGGAATGGAAGTAATAGTATTGGGTTCAGGGCACCGTGTTTAGAGAAGAACAGTTACAGCAGGGAGTGAGTTGTCCTTGAAACTCCCTGTGTGCCAGACAAACCCAGTTTATGTTACTGCAGATCTTCTTGTAAAAGATGCTGTGTTGTAATGAAGATTCTGTACTGGAAAGTGTAATAATCTGAGTTTGGGAGCTGTCACTGGGGTTTCTCCCATTTAAGACAGAAAGATTAGATTTTTGTTATAACTCAGCAACTAGAAAATCACATACTGGTTTACATGGAGAAATCAAGATAGTTCAACTTTTGTATTAGCATAAAGTGAGTGCAGTGCCATATTCTAGACACAGTATGTTACATGCAGTATCTCATGTTATGTGCAGAGTCAAATACTCTGAATACAGTCCGAGTGCTGCCTGTGTCTTTTATCAAGGAGATTCTAGGTCACCTTTAATTCCTTCATGAAAAAGCATGCAGAATATTTGCGATTGCCTGAGTTAAATCTCTGAGGGCTCTGTATACAGTTATTCAAGCAAAATTAATTGATTAGACAAGAAAATAGAAATATCATATTGTTATGTACAGCCTCTGACTCCTGGCAACAGTGTGTCCATACTTCATTGCAAGTCTGGCAGAGTTTTGTGCTTGTTTGCTTTGTTTTTTTCTTTAAGGAAAAATAACACCATATGCTGGTGAGCAGAATCAGTATTGACTAATTTTTAAAGTGTGGATGTGGGGGGGAAGCTACAGAGCAGCAGTCAAACTCTCTGGTTTGGCATGGTGGGCTGATGTGTGATTTTTTTGAGAAGCTGACAGTTCTGTGGCAGGGATGTTGTGCCACAGGTTTTGGACCACAGAGTTTTCAGAAATGAGACCATAGAAATTCTGCAGACTTGACAGAAAAAGAGCTTGATGTACCTAAAACACAATAGTGGCATGGCCAGCATAAGGCTGAATGACTTAATTGATTTCTGGCCTTGGCATATGGGAATCCTCTATCCAAGAACAGGAGTCCTCTCTTGAAAAGTGCCAGCTTATGATGAAGCCTTAAGATTATCTACAGAAATCATATTGAAAAGTTAAAGGGTACAGAAATAAAATGCAAAATAAATACCTTCAAAATAACTGAAAATACTATGTTTTAAATAAACTGAGTAGTACTTCAGCAGTGAAGCTTATCTTAATATTTGTCATAAAATCTGTTCAAAGGATTGTTACTTAGCTTTCATTATGCATTTAGGCATAGATCTGACTAAAGGTGTTTTCATGAGCACGGCCGCTTTTGAAAAACTGATTTACTAAATCAGCTGTTGACATTGAAGCTGATGGGAAAGGTCAGTGGATGGGTTTGCCTGGATCCCTTGTTGTCCTTCTTACTTTTGTCATTATGACTGAGGAGATCTACACTTTCAGCAGCAGCCTACAGAGCCAATTTCAGAGGTAGCTGTGAATTGCCTTGCACTGCAGCTCTGATGGCAGTCCTCACTGATACCTGTCTGGAGGATGGCTGATCGTGTTGCTTACATGAAGTTGGGGAAAAAACTCTGCTTTTTATTCTTTTTTAGTTAACAAGGTAGACAAGTCTTAAGATGCAAAAGCCAAAAAAAACCCTATTTAGAAATTTTAATTTGAAGTATAACGTATGCTGTACGGAAATAGATAAGCAAAATAAATTTTAGGTACTCTAAGCTATTGTCATGGGATTGTTATTTCAGTTACATCAAAAGGAAGCTCCTTTACCAGCAGTGACCTGCTGCCCAGCTGCCGAAGAACTGGTCTTAGTCTTAGAGACTGCAGAGCTCTTGTTAGTGCTTCTGTTTATCACAGTTTTTTAGAACAATCAGAATGACTGTGTAATAGTGAAAACACAAAGCTGTTGTTATAAAAATTGCTGACATTGTCTAATGTTGCACCCCAGTGGTTGCACTGACTTCAGCGGGACTCCACCTACGAGTGAAATCCACAGCAGGCTTAAGGACTGTGAGTCTTCTGGGTGTAGTTTGGCAACAGTTGTTCTTGCTAGGTCAAATGATACAACTGTGGTCACTCCATTTTCCTGCCCTCTCTTATATTAGGAAATGGTAATTCCAAACAATAGTTAACAATGGTCAAGCCACGAGTCAAATAAATCGTGAGCTGTGGAAGTCATGGAATCCATGGCTAGAATGGCAAGTCCACATTTTTTTTCTGTGGTGTGTATAATGCCATCTTCTTTTTTGCAGCATTGCACTTGCAAGATCACCGCTGAACAAGGATTTCCGTGATCATGCTGAGCAACAGCACATCGCAGCACAGCAGAAGGCTGCACTGCAGGTAAGATGATAAGAGTCAGGTTCAGTTTAGCTTGACTCTGTTTTAGACATGCATCCCTTCAGAGAGCAGTCCTGCACCTAGAGAGAATTAAAAGCCCCTTTTAGAGGTTAGGTTTCATGCATTTCTGTATTTGACACAAATGAATTTTCTTCTTCTGTTATGATGAAGCTTAAAACTGTCAGCTCATTCTCCCTCGATATGGTTGTAAGAATGTAGCCTACAGTATCATCATTCTATCAAACTTCTGAATGTCTCATGAAGCTTAGGAAGAACTAGCCACACAGCTTTCTGTGGTTGAACCTGAGCAGATGCCAGGTAAATGTCCTGCAGTTATGAGTGATGGGGGTGAAAGTTTTGGAAAACTTATTTGTACGTTTACAGGCTTCTATTTGCTGCTATTTTGGTCATGTCAGGTGAGGTTGATTTCAGTGTTGAAATTGGAAATTGAGCAGGAAAGCCAGTACACAGCCACCCGCCTTCCTGGCACTCTAGACAGAATGATTTGGCAGGGGGCACAGGAATGGGAAAAATGTTGAGATGCAAATTAGCAATGCTGTTCATGTATCCTTGTTGTATTTCTGTTACCCAGTAAAGGCCCCTAGATTGCTTCTCCTAAAATGAGTGAGAGCAGAAGTGAGCTCTGGCTGGTGTCCTGTGTTGATCACACAACTCTGGAGGTTTCTAGTCCAGTGCCCTGCCCAAAGAATGACTAACAGCAGTGCTATATCACATTGTTCAGGGCATGGTCCAGTCAAGTTTTAAAGCACTCCAGGGATGGACTTCTTACCCTTTATTGGCTCTGAGTCTGCTCTGTCTTCTCTGTATCCTGTCACTAGGTATCTGAAAATAGCAAGATCTCCCCTCAGCTGTCGCTTCTTACAAGAAGCTCAGTCCTCTCGCCATCCCTTTGGACGTTGAGAGCTCCAGCCCAGCCCCAAGTCGTCTCTTTGGGTCTCTGTTGCACTGCCTCGAGTTTATATCTCAAACTAAACAGAGTGTCACAAATGCAGCCAGCAGTGGATAGCTTCTCTTCACCTCCTGGCTATCCCATTGCTGATGCAGCCCACTGTGCTGGTGGCCTTTATCTGGCACACTGCTGACTCAGGCTAAATGTGATATCCACTAGGGCTTTTCCCTAGTGGTGGAAGAAAGGAATATACAGGCTGTCCAGCTTACTGGAGTCCAGCCTTTGAACTGGGAAAGGCTACATACAATTTTACAAAGGTTGTACAAAGCCATAAGTAGCAGCTGCCCTCCTCAGGTGAACAAGCATATATTCATCCCAGGAGCAGAATGCTGGTGTCTGATGTTTACAGGAGAGTGTCTGGTCACATGTCGTTTGTACACGCAGCCTCAGGTTGTGTGACACTACTGGTGCACGCTTCTGGCAGTCGTGTGACAGCTGTCACGTACCTAGGCCTGTAAGCTGGTTATAGATGGGATTGGTCGCTCTTCCCAGCAGCATGAAATTTCCTGAAAAAGGAGCAACAGAGAATGGCCAAGTTAATTCCCTTGATGAGCCCTGTTCAGATGTGGCTGATCTAAAATGCTCTTTTTTGAATTTGACTATTAGGCTTGAGGAGCAGACTGGGAGAAATAAATAATTATGCTGCAGAAGATGTAAAGTCTTGAATTGTATCAGTGCTGTGGGGAGTTATGCTTTAACAAACATTTTTCTCTTTCCAGCACGCACATGCACATTCCTCAGGATACTTCATAACTCAAGACTCTGCATTTGGAAATCTTATTCTTCCTGTCTTACCTCGACTTGAGGCAGAATGAGCAATGTTGTTTCTCAGAACTGCAAGGTCTGATTTTGTCCATAGCAGGAACTGTCTGACCTTTTAATTTCTTTACTTATCTTAAACCTGGCGTTTTGTTTCTGGATTTATGTGGTTGCCTTTCAGGAGTGTGAGCTCGAATGATGGAAAAGCAATGTTGTTGAACAGCAATTTTTATCCTGTATTTCTTTTCTTCTGTCGGATCAAAGGCAGACATAAGACTTCCTTGGTGTGTGAAGTACGTAGCGCTTGCTCTTCCCTGTTTCTGTGCTTCCTTTAAATAAATGTCCAAATCAGAGTCATCAGAGAGGCACACTCTGTCAGCATTTGTGTTTCTTATTATTGTGTACAGGTACTATATTTGACTTCAGTGAAAGACAAAAGTTACTTTTGTCCATCGAAACAGACATGAATTTATCAAATGCATCAGTCAGTCTCTTTTTGTTTTTTCTTTCTTTCTTTTTGTTTTTTTCCTGTATGCAGGAACATTGGTAGCATACTTTTGTAGTATCATCTGGTCTCAAGTTCTTCGATAGAGCGTGCCTGCCTCTTATTTTGTTTTGCAAAATATGAAAATTAATTAAAGTGGGAGAAAAAGCATTTGTTTCAAACAGTCTTTTAACAGACAAGATAAAAGAAGTCTTTTAACTTCTCTGGACATTTCAGATGGAAAGTGTCTACAGGGACAATTCTGTTAAAAGGTCATATTTTTCTAGTCGTAACTCTTTCAATACTTAGTGTATTTCATTTTGTTTGCTTTTTTGCTTCCTGTTTTTTATCTGTGGTAACCAAATCCAGCTCCATGCCAGAAGAAAATCTGTTGATCTTAAGGTAAATTACTTTAGAATTGTGATCATGTTACCAGGTAACCAAGTAACTCAGAGTGAAAAATAGTCCTTTATTAATACAATTATACTAGTACATTGACTGCTTTACCCATGGATGCAAGTTTTAGAAAATAACAAGAGAACTTAAGTGAGAACCAGGAATCAGAAAGCATCTGTTAAATTGGTGCCTATTTGAAGCAGCTCTGTCCTTTGCAGAAACTTAGCTGTCCTGTGAGGTTTCTAGGGTTATAGTCTACAGATTTCCTTAGTGACGTTTAGGTATCCTGTTTCCATCTGCAGGGGATTGCTAAAACCCAGTACGCATTACTGAACTGTAAGCACTGTTAATAATTCCATTCCTCCTGAGTAAGAAAACAGAGCGAGGGCCAAGAGATCGGTGCAGGTATGAGGAAGGTGCCATGGCTTTAATATACCTTAGCTGAGTACAGACCTTTGCAGAAGTTGTAGCATGCTGAAACATTTTCAAGAAGGAGAATCTTGTTAAAGAGGCCTGATAGACCTTAAAGATGTGCAGTTGTAACATGAACTAGTAATATTGTGTGCTTTTTTGAGGGTCTGATGTGGTGAGTCATGGGAACGATGATGGTTTTTGTGGGCAATGCAGAAAGGAGTACTGTCATTTCTGTTTTCAGTGATTGACTCTGTAGCTTTTTCCTTTTAATTACCAAGAGTAACTTCACCATGAAGCTATCCTGACTACTTATTATTCTGCAGTGTGAGCTGAGTATCTTAGATGCTTTGAAGAACAAGATCTGCAAATCTATCTGTAGAAGAGGCAGCTATGAATCAGCCCAAGCTTGGAAACATACAAAGCCAGAGAAGATAAAGCAGATGTAGCAGGCAGTTTGGATTTTAGATTTTAGTTGAATTTAAAAAGTAGGCTGGGCATTTTAACATTAAAGGAGTTTTGGTTTTTTTTTTTTTTTTTTCATGAGAAAAGTGGCAAAAGAATGTCTGCTTTGTCTAGAAACAGACCCTCTGTGCTAACAAATTGAACTATAGAGTCTTCCAGTGTTGCTTCACAGACTGCATATGATCCAGACAATGAAACAGTAAAGATCCTTCTTTGGAAAGCTATAGTTGCTCCAATGAAGGAGTTAAACCTGCTGACTCTGTTTTCATCTCAGGTATTGAAAGATCTGCTTTTAGAAATCCAGGGCCTGGACTCAAAGATGGAGGTTTTCAAAAGAGGGGAAAAATTGACACAGCTGTTGTAATATTTTTAAGTTATAATGCATCAAATTATTCTGTGTCATGATGAGGGACTTGGTGATATATGTAGGTATAATTAACTGTCAAAGATACAAATGTTGCATATGGAAGCTTCTCTCATAGAAACCACAAACTCTAGCAATTAGTGTCAGATGCATCAATTTGTCTTGCCACTCTTACTTTTTCTTTTCTGCTATTAATCAGTATTAAAACCATTAATCTATCCCTGTACAGTAATTTCAGCAAAATCTTTTCTCCTGTTGGAATTGCATGTTCAAATTCAAATCATTATTAGTTAAATATACCCGAATGAGGAAGCATCTGGGATATCTTGCTTCTGGCAGTAACCTTTACCTATAAAAGCAGAACACTTGTAATCTAGTGCTGACCTGCGCACCTAAAAGTACCTTAACACAAAAAATCCCTCGAGAGTAATTTTAATTCATTTGCTACAGTAGTAATTGGCCTTCCCACTCAACACAGGTGGTTGGTGTAGAGTCCATGTCAGAACTGGATGGTGGGGTGAGAGCAGGTCACAATACTGAGCAGCTCTTACACTAAACAGATCAGACAGATGGCAGGTGGGCTAACACACAGTGAGGTCAGACATTCTAAGTGATGGCAGAGTCGTCATCTGTCAAGAACAGATGCAGTAAAGAAGTTAAGAACTTCAACTGAAGAACTGAACCACAGCTTCTTTCTTCTTAGCTCTGTGCTCTTTTTCGTCTACTAGATGAGTTTTCTCTCCACACCCTTATTTTTCCAAAGTCACTCACCATCTCCCCACCATTATAGGCTCTGGAAAATGCTCAGTTTTAACATAAGAAGCCTGACCTGTAGAACCACATGTGTTTTCCTACCTGTACAGGGTTTTAGTCTCCATTTTTTTTCTTAGTGTTTTCACTCTACTGATCTCTTAGAAGCACTGCTATGAAACTAATCAATAGTACCTGATGTTATATTTGCCCTTTACATCAGAACACAGAATCATATAATGGTTTAGGTTGGAAGGGACCCTGAAGATCATCAAGTTCCAACCCCCTGCCATAGGCAGGGACACCTCCCACTAGACCAGGTTGCCCAAAGCCCCATCCAGCCTGGCCTTGAACACCTCCAGGGATGGGGCATCCACAACTTCCCTGGGCAACCAGTGCCAGTGCCTTACCACCCTCAAAGTGAAAAACTTCTTCCTAATATCTAATCTAAACCTCTTCTCTTCCAGTTTGAAGCCATTCCCCCTTGTCCTACATGCCCTAGCAAAAAGTCCTTCCCCAGCTCTCCTGTAGCTCCTTTAGGTACTGGAAGGCTGCAGTTTTAAGGTTTCCCTGGACCCTTCTCTTCTCCAGGCTAAACAGCCCCAACTCTCTCAGCCTGTCCTCATAGGAGAGGTGCTCCAGCCGTCGGATCATCTTCATGGCCCTCCTCTGGACCTGCTCTGACAGGTCCATGTTCTTATGTTGGGGGCCCCAGAACTGGATGCACTACTCCAGGTGGGGTATACTCATCAGAGTATAGTAGATCTCATCAGAGTAGAGGGGAAGAATCACCTCCCTGGACCTCCTGGCCACATTTCTGCTGAGGCAGCCCGGGATATGGTTGGCTTTCTGGGCTGCGATTGTACATTGCTGGCTCATGTTGAGCTTCTCATCAGTCAGCACCCCCAGGTCCTTCTCCTCAGTGCTGCTCAGGATCCATTCTCCACCGAGCTGGTAGTTGTGCTTGGGATTGCCCTGACCCAGATGTAGGACCTTGCACTTGGCCTTGTTGAACTTCGTGAGGTTGGCATGGGTCCACCTCTCCAGCCTGTCCAGGTCCCTCTGGATAGCATCTGTCCCCTCTAGTGTGTCTACCTTGCCACACAGCTTGGTATCAGCAAACTTGCTAAGGCTGCACTTGACCCCAATGTCCATGTCACCAGCAAAGATGTTGAACAGCACCAGTCCCAGTAGTGACCCCTGGGGAACACCACTCATAACTGGTTGCCACTTGGACATTGAGCCATTGACCACAACTCTTTGAGTGCGGCCATCCAGCCAGTTCTTTATCCACCAAGCGATCCATCTGTCAAATCCATGTCTCTCCAATTTAGAGACCAGGATATCATGCAGAACAGTGTCAAACTCTTTGTACAAGTCCAGGTAGATGACATCAGTTCCTCTTCTATTGTCCACTACTGCTGTAACCCCTTCATAGAAGGCCACCAGATTTGTCAGGTATGACTTGCCTTTGGTGAAGCCATGTTGGCTGCTACCAGTGACCTCCTTATTTTCCATGTGCCTTAGCGGAGTTTCCATTATTATCCCATGGAACTTGTTGTTGGAAAGAAATTGCAGCCCCTGATGTCACTTGCCAGAAACTTGCTAGTTGCTTTGATGTGTCCAGTCAGTTAGCATAGATAAATGCTACTTCTGCCTTTGCGTGCAGTCAGTACAGGACAAGCCACCTGTAATTTGCAAATCCTATGAACACAGCTGTTCACACTGAGCAGTTCTGTCTGAGGTAGATATTTTGGATGGCTGTCTTTTATTAGACCACCTGTGTCACTTAAAGGCTGGAGGTCTTTGTCTTGCTGCACAGCAGAGAGGTCAGTGCTCTGACCCTAACCTTGTGGAAATGCATGAAGAGCCCAGGCTTTCCCTATCTTCTTTAGAAAGAAGAGGAAGGTACTGATGGTCCACCAGGTAAGGGGGAACATGAGCCTCAACTGGTGGAAGGAAATGCATGCAACTATGTCTTGAGTGCACAGCTTTTTGTGGCTTGACTTACCATTGTGTTTGCAGTGTTTCAGGGACAGAGCACAAGGGCTAGAGGAGGACGATGAGCCTAGAGTAGAGTGGGATGTACAAGCAGGCAGTGACTATCTCAACGCATCCTCTTACGCACTACAATAGTTAAAACAGGGCTTGGTGTCTTCACCAGGAAGAAGCATTGCTAAGAATAGCTGTCTTATTCAGGTGATGTTCTTTCACCTTTTGTCTGCTTAACGCATATTCAAAGTCAGTAGGATGCCTGAGAAAGCAGCTGGATGATTCCTGTTGGTCAAAATTATGGCACTGATGATTCCTCCTGTCAAACCAGCTCAGATAGCAAGTTTTCTTGAAGGACAAGGTCAGTGCACTGTGCTATGGACTGCTACTGAAACCGAAGCCAATTCCCATGTCCTAGGGGTGCTAACCAAAATGACACATGAATCCTAAGGGAAAAGCTAAGAGGAGGCAGCTCTCTCTCAGCTGGGCAGTCTGTGTGCAGAGATGCCTCTGAAAGAAGCAGTGGAGAGAGGGAAGGATTGTCTGCACACAGCTGGAAGACTCTTCCCGTCCACAGCTTTATGTGCCTGATTTATGTTTTGCTAATGCACGGGGAAAATCCTATAGCATCTGCTAGTAGCACCCTTCTCTCTGGAAAGTCTGTTAATCGTTGTGTTCTAAAACACTTTTGGAGGCTGTAGGGAATCTTTGGGCTAAAATACATTGTACGGAGCTTTCTGAAGCGAACAGTAACTTTGAAGATTAGTGGGTGAAGTGGATTTCACATGCTGTTGGGTTAAAAGCTTGCTTCAGTGAGCTTCTGCATTTGTTGGAAGCACAGAGCTTGCCCCAGACATTTTACAACAAAGACAACACCTCCTCCTTGTTTCCAGGTTCTTGCTTTTGATAGAAAGAATCAAGTGACATACCTCCCCAGGGAAATTATTTTTACACTCCTTCCTTGAATACAGGTTTTTCAGAGAGGAACAAAGCAGGTTAAATGCACTAAGTGGAGAAAATTCGATTAGCGCAGTGAGACATGAAAAACGATACTTAAGTACTGGTGAGGAAATGGCTCTTCTCCTCAGTTACTCCACTCTGTCAGGTTCATTGGGGCATTGAGTTATGAAAGATGGTGGCACAGTTCTGAACTTGTTCTCATTAGGGCCTCCAGTCCTGGGTACTTCAGTGTCAGTGGATGCTACTTTTGTCATGCAGGTTCTGTCCATTGTGGCTAGTAGTTGTTCAAAATATACCTTATTTTTGTCCCAAGAGTTGTACTGGTTCATTTAAAAATGCAAATCACAAGCTTGCATGCCACCTTCACTATGGACAGATGTAGCACTGTCGATTAGAACATGTGTATTACTGGTTGGTAGAGCGTGAGTTTCTTTCAGTGAGGAAAGATGTCTCATTGTGAAAAAATATATGTAGATTTATGGACATTTTTACATCTTCAGAGGCTTTTTCAGTGCATTACCTGAATCCTCACATGAAGCAACCTAAGTTACTATTATCTTCAGTTTTGCAGATGGAGAAAAAGGCAAAGGGGTTGCAATACCTGCAGGTACACAGAAAGCCTGTGGAGTCATCAGGATTAGCTCCTGATTAGTGAGCTGGTGCGAGGCATAATCTGGAGGCTGTCGTTCTGCATCCCATACCAGCAGCTGGCTCATCTCCCCCCTCCTAGAAAACACTGAGCTCTTTGGTTTCTGGTTTGTCTTTGCTTTCATGGATAGTTCAGTGCTTGCGTTTGTTTTGGATGTTTTTTTTTCAGATAGTGAAGACAACAAAGTAGGGCAGAGTTTGGGCCTTTTATGTTTTAAATTTGGGTAGGGAAGATGGTGATAAAAAAGACAACAGTATTATACTTGGTGTTTGGAAGCAAGGGCAAGTGTAATTCCTTCTTCGAACAGTGACCAGATAAACGTGCCCATTATGCTGGGGTTTAGCCATCATTTCATGCCCTAAGCAGAAGTACATTAGAGTGTCCGTCTGCCTGGGTGACTGTAGAACTTTTCTCTCTGTCAGTAGATGGCCACTTGTGGAAGTGGGAATGGCCAGATGTGGGCCCAAGCCGCTGTCTCCATCTTTCTCTTCCAGCCAGAGCTACGTGCAGCTGGCTGGCAGCTGGGACAGGGGTCGGGGGGACTGCATGTTTGCAGCCATGGATCATTACAGCCTGTCAAGAAGAGACACACCAAGAGTAATATGTTTTCAAACTCTGCCCTAGCAGATGGCTTGGTAGTCCATGGAAAGCAAAATGGCCATGCTGGCTGACGTGTGTGCTGCAGTGCACCCTGGCAGCCCCTCTAAGAACCAGGTGGTTTCTGTCCCATCCAAATGAAGGTGTGTTGTGCTGGCTTTGCTTGAAGCTACTCCATTCTGAGGATAGCCTGTTCCCCTGGACTTTGAGGTTTTCAAAGGCTGTTACCCTCCGAGCTGAGCCTGGATATGTGTCCCAGTCTTACACACACACACGCATGCAGAGTATGTTTTTGGTAGATTCAGGCCTAATCACTTTCATATTTAGTGTCTTGAACCAGTCAGTTTGTTCTGTCAGCGAGCGAGCCTAATTAGGGTGTTGTTTGGGATAGACCATCTTTCATTGGTGTGTTTGTTCACTACCTGGCACAGTGGCCTCCTGACATATGACAGGTTTTTAAGCACAAGTCACTTATAGTGGCGAACTCTGCTGGTTCAGCCTCTGTTACAGGTCTTCGTTTCAGTTGAGCATTCCTAGGGCAATCACAAAATAATTATTCCCATTTATAGGAATAACCCCCACGCTACTTTGTATCTTATTCCAGTGATGAACTCGGGGATGGGGTTTCAGAGAGACCTGCCAGTATGATGTCCTGATCCCCACATGGGGCTTTTAGCCGAGGTGCTGCAGTACATCAGAAGAGAGGGTGATGCCAGCACCACTCAGCAGTTTTCTGACAATGCGGTCTGTTCGCATATGTTAAGGGTAGCAGGTGATACTCAGCCATCTGAGAGTGGGAAGCCTCAAATCTAATAAATGATTGCTTATGCGAAACCCCAGCTCAGTGATACTCTCCAGGTTTTAGTCAGCAAACTGCTTGCCGTAACACATGGCTGAAGACACCTCAGTAGAGCAACTGAGCCCTAAAGCAGATGGGAAACAGGGTGGTTCTTGTTCCTGTGATGATTACTTTTGAGCCTTTCCATGCTAATGTGGTCTATGATTCTAGGTGACCTGTTTATTATACCCTTTTAGTCTTTTGGAATTCTTTTCAGCATTTTCTTGACTTTCTAGGTTAACACCTGTCAGTGCTACCATTTCTTCCTCTGCCACACACGTTCATCTCTCTCAATTATGTTGTGTTGCTCCTCCAATTCCGCTTCTTCCTTCCTATCAGCCTCCCTTCCTTGCAATATCCCTTACCTCAGCTACCTTGCAATACTATGGCAAATGTGCTTTAATGAAGCTCTATTTCAGTACTAAACAAGATGTAGTTACGTTTCATGACAGACACATGCAAGACTGGGATCAGAAAGTTACTTTTGGGAACTCTGAGAGTGCATTCAGCTGTGGAAAGGTTCATGGCACTATTGGGAAAGTAGCTCAGCATCACCCTAACGTAGTCAGATTCATTGATGAGGAAGTTGTCTTTTGCAGCACTTAAACAGTTCTGTTATTATTGGACAGTGACATTTACTTGCCTAGAGTTTGGCAAGCCAAGTCAAAAGACATGCTGGCCGATTCCAGCCTGAGCCCAAGTCCAGTGATGTGAGTGAGGGCTGCTACCTGATTTTGGTGAACTGTACATTAGGTAAGCACCAACACCACCTGATAAAGCTCACATCAAGCCATCTCAGTCCAGAGCTCTGGGGGACAGGTTAAGGCAAGGGGATGTAAGCCTTTGCAGCCTTTACCCACAGAGAGCAAGTGCAGCCCTCGTGTGGGCAGTTTGCCTCATTCCCAGGCTCTGACCCAGTGGAAGGCAACTGGCATAGCACTCACAGAAACTTATTTTTGCCACTGGACTGTAAGGGTCCGAAAAAGGGGGCAAAGTGGGCAAGTGGTCATTAGAGAACGGTTTCTCTTGCGGGCTGAGGGGCTGCAAGGTGAGATGCCAGTGCCTAGTTTTCCAACATAGGTTTGCATTGTGCATATGGGAGCACCTACTTTCTTTTAACCCGGGAGAGATCTCGGTCCCTCTTTGTTCCCGTGGGCCAGGTGAGAGCCAGACCCACAAAGTAACAAGGCCAGTTTTGCTCTAAGCCATTGAATATTCATAGTCTGTCTAAACAGGATCGGTTCCAAAGAGGGAGGTTGAGAAAGGAAGGTCAGGAAAATGCCTGTCCCATGCCAGTGAGTATTTTTATGCATAGTCAGGACTAGCATAATGCCAAACTGGAATGAGATGAGGAGGCTACACCTGCTCTCAGTAGTTCACACCCAAATGGAATTAATACAGGGCTTTTCCCTCACTCACAGGATACAAATCTCCATCAGTGCCAATTCACTGCCTCCCGATTCTGCGATGTGTGTTCAGTATGCATTGTGCATTCCATGTAGGTATGTCATTGTAGATGTCTTTGTTGCATTTGATACTTGGAGTAATGAAAGCCAATGCCTGGGCTTCTTCCCCCTCCTCAATTCTGTTTTTCTTTCCTGTAAGCTATTTCCTGCAATATTGGTTTCAAGTGGCAGAAGGAAATACACCTATGGGATTTCGTAACACATACAATGTAGCGTAAATTATACAGCCTTCTATCTGACAGCCAAATTGATTTCAGAAATATCCCTGTAAATAACATTTACAGTGAGTTACAAAATGCACCTTGCAGTCCCCCATAAATATGACAGCTTTTCAAAACTGAGACCATTTTCACGAGGAACAAACCAAAACACTGAATCACTGCTGTGGTTCTTACTAGTCTGACATATAATGCATTATTTACCAGCAAATGTTAGCTTTCCTGCATCTCATAATGTTGGTATTTCACATAACGGGTGGGAATTGTTAATTCTTGTGTGTTCAGTGTCTGGATTTGGAAGTGAAAAGAACTCAAAACTCAGATGAGGGAGGAATCATCCTTTCGTGACCTAGGGATTCCAGCCGCAGGTAAATCAGTTGAAAGATTTTATTCTCATTAGCAGTCAGGTAGCGATCGACCTTATGCCATGGTGCTCGGCTTTATTCTGACCTGGGGAAAGGTGGAAACATCTAATCTCACAGCAGAGCACTCATTGTAATGAGAGTGTGTGTTCCAAATGCAGAGCACCTCTTTGGCATCATTCTGTCTCCAGGTTTGTGGGAGAACATTATGAAGCAGTAGCTGTTGTTTTCCTCACTGAACAGCAACATAAACCGAGTCACAGAAGGGGGAAATCCCTTGCTGAGGTCATCTAGTTATGTCTTGGCAGAGTACAGGTGAGAACCCAAACCTCAAATAGCAATGGCCCAGTCAACTGGCGTCTCTTCTCTTCAGTATGTGCTGAGGATGCCCAGTGTCTCATTGGGTTGTAGCCGTTCTCCAGGCCAAGCAGATCTCAGTGGTAAGGCACCTCAAAAAGAAAGAACGCATCCCCCTCCACCACCAATATCCTCATTACTGCACGTGCCCCCATCTCGCCTTGTAGAAACATGTGCTTGTTTCTACAGTTGATAGGTTCTCTAATGTCTGTGCCAGGATGAGCTTTTAGTCATGCTTTCTAGATTAATTGTAAAGCAGAACACATGCTGTGCTCTACAAACGTATACCTTCATGTCACTGCAGCAGCGATATATTCATATAACACACATAGCTGTGCTGTTTGTCGCACACCTTTAAGCTTCTCTCCCCCACTGTTCTCTCATCACAAACTGCTGTGGAGCACATTTGAACAGCAGGGTAAACCGCCTCAAACAGCTTATATTTATTCTTTTTGTTTAATTTCCTTTTTTTCCCCCGAATGTTTTTTAATATCCCTCTCATAGGATCAATCATCTGCACTTAAAAACATCCTAGATAAAAAGGTAGAAAAAGGAATTTCACTGGAAGAGAGCTGAGAGCGTTTCTTTAGGGGACACAACTCTAGAAGAGCAAGAGTGCAAAAGCCTCCAAAGATGCTGTATTTATTTCATATCTCAATAAACTGTTTTGAAGTGGTTTTGGCTCTGGGTAATGATGCTTTTGGACACCTCACACTTGTTTTGAGATAGTGGGTCCCAAAGAAGCTTAGCCATACCCTCACTTGCCCAGGAATGGTCCCAGACGATTCCTCAAGATAGTCAAATCATTCGAAGCCTAGGTGTCAAGGCAGGAGGCCCTTCATCTGCTCACAGCATTTATCCCTGCTACCCTTCTGGTCTTTAACATCCTGTTGAAAAATCCTCCCGAGCTGAACAGCACTTAGAAGTAGCAGCAGGGACGTGTGCTATATCTCCTGGAGACACAATCCCACACTGCTGCTTCATGCAGCACTGGGGAATGAAATCCCTGATGTGAGTTGTAGGGCATGTTTCCATTCAAAGCACTGGGACCTATCCTAGGGTTTTTTTTTAGTCATGTATGGTAGTTTCTTCAAACCTGCGTATAGAGCTCTGAGTTACACCAAAAAAAGTCAGCCCAAGAGCCCTGCTTCTGAGTGTCGGCACCTGGCACGAAGGCAAGTGCACATAGTGTGGCTGAAATTCAAAATGGCTTAAGGCAAAAATTTTCCCTCCCAAGTGCAGGGCTTTCCTTGCTCCTCAGCTTGTACCCGTACCATCTAAATGGGCTTCCTCTGAGAATTTTACAAACTTAAACCTGTACAGGTCTTCTCACTCTTCATCGCATACACAGTGCTCAGGATTTGCCATGGAGCATCAGCACTGCCTACGGTGTGGGGTATTCTTTGCTGTCCATAGTTGTCCCAATCTAGAGCAGGGGAGGGAAGGAGGAGCGCATTTGCGTGTGTTCACTGGGTTATTACCTACTGCAGCCTTAGGTCTGTGGTTTCTGTTTGGTCCTTGGCAGTCAAGCAGAAGTCCCAGACCTGCTGGAGTGCCCAAGTGCTGAACTCGCTGTTCCCCTGCAGATACTATCACAGGAGGTGGCTGAGACCAGCCCTCTACTGCTGTGGCTTTGGAGACAATGTCTCTGATGGCAAAGCTCTCCATATGGACCATAGGCTTCTTACATGCCGCTCGTGGAGCTGGGATGGAGCACATTCAGATCTCCTGCAAGTGTCTCAGTCAGTAAGCGATCATGAAATACCACATTGTTCCAGCGCTCAGAAAGGCTCAGAAAAAAGCCCAGCAGCTAAAGCCCCCATCAGGGGTGAAACAAGCTGCAGGTGAAGACACTGCCTTCCAGAGCATGGGCAAATGTGAGACCTCTCAGAAACTGACTCCAGCTATTTCAACAGTCCCCTAGAATCAGCACCACAAAGAGGAGGTCTTACTCTCACTGCGATTTAGTTTAAAGACTCCAAGGTGGCAATTCTTCATGTTAGAGAGAAGTATTACAAAGAGCACAAGGAGGCAGTGGTGAAATAATAAAAATAATTTTGCTTTAACAGGATTTTTATAGAAGTCTAAGGTAGCCAAGGGACATTTCAGGATTTTATTAAAGCACGTTAACATCAAAACTACAAACTGTATCAAGTGCAAAAGCCAATGCTATTGGTACAGGAAAAGTGAATCTTACCTGGAAGTGTGTAAAAAAATACATGCTTGTCCTGTCATTTGGCTTTCCTGACAACTGCTGTACCTCTAGACATAACAGCTAAATAAATGACACCGAGTAGCCCGGCGAGTTTCCATATGGTGTGATACAGTGAGCGTGTTCATGTCTCAGGCTGGCCTCCATTTAGTATTGCAGCAGTCTGCAGTAACGACTGTCTTTACAGAGCTCACCACTAGATCCCATTAACCTCTGTAACAGGCTGGTGGCAAAAAGTCGGAAAATAATCAAGTGCCTGATGAGAATGGCTACAACGCCTTGACATGGAGTTCATGTTACTAAATCACAGGGTAGTGTCTGACTTGGCAGCCAGGTGTGACTTGGCAGCCAATTATGTTTCATCCAAAAATAGGAATGCCAGCACTGTTGAGGAGAGATGCACTGTCAGCGCACCTTGCACGGATATGAAGGAACAGGTATGGCCAAAGTCACTCAGGATGCTCCAGGGTCCCATCAGGCCATAAAAATTAATCTGCTTCAATAAGGAAGACACCAGGCACAAGTCCATGGTGGGAGGCGGATAAACACTCATTACCCAGAGACTCCCACCAGGGAAAACCAGGCAACAATGTCCCTGCGTGGCAGAGGTGGGAAATTAAGGACTTGATTGCTTTGATCTAAGGGGTGAAGAGTGCAAAGGAGCCCCAGCCAATGATAGCCTCAGGGCAAAGGAATGTTCTTCCTTGCAGGAGCAGGGTTGCTCGTTTGAGGGTCTCTGCAGCCTCAGCACAGGACCACCCCTCTCTTAGGTGCTCAGGAGCTGTGAGAGTGCTCCAGTGCCAGGCAGTCCCTGAACAGCACCGGGTGGCTCTCCCCTGGGGCCAGGGCTGCTGGGAAACACGAGGGAGCAAAAAGTCTGGCTCAGAGATGTGGTGCACCCAACAAACCTGTGCAGGATGGCTCCTTGCCCAGCTTTCAGTGCTGCTGTCAGAAGGACTTTGGTCTGGAGAGTGAAGACTTGAGTTGCATCTTGGACAGCTTCCTTCTAGTAAATCCTTGCTTCTGACAGGCAAGAGCTTGCTTCTGAAGTTGATGCCAGCTTCAGCAGACAGGCTTGTCATCTCCTGTTTGTCCCTTATTTTCTTTTAAGCTTTGCTCAGATGTGACTTACAGCAGGTCAATAGCTGTTCATGTGCTACGTAAATGCCCATTTGTAAGTTTAAGTGTATCCTTCATGAATAAAACAAGGTGACCAAGGAGGAAAGGGAAAAGGAGTGGCATGTACCTCCAAGCTGTCACCCCAGCTTGACTCAGCTTGCGTGTTGTGTCAAAATGATGCCACACACAACAGATTGTCCCTGTGGCATCGCTCAACTTCGCAATGAAATCCCTGCTCATGTACGTAGTGATCCTGCTCCTCAGACCGACTATCCCAGACATCACAGCTTTGGTTTATAATATCTGCTAGTGTTCAAAACAGAGGTGTTCTGCTTTAACACCACAAAGCAGAGGCAAGTGCACCCCAGAAAACGCCACTGCTTTGAAAAGCAGTCACGAGCTGGCCCCTCCGTTTGTACACATTTGAAATAGCCAACATGAAATACCAGAGGAGCCATTCAAAAGTCATGGTGTTCCCACCAGTCTCTGTTAGCATCTTCCTCCACCCTTGTCTCCAGTAATCTCCCTAGCCCACAGCTGCTCTCCATGTTCGTGGCTGCAGCTGCACCCCAGCGATGCAGCGATGCTAACCCCAAAAAGCTGAAGGCGCTGGAGCAGACTGACAGACCCTGATGATGTTCAGGAGGGTGCTCAGCAGGCTTCAAGCCAACTCGGTGACTATCTCGCCCTTGGGAAAGAGGCTACTTTGCAGCTGCGCAGCCAGATGGCAGGAAACGGGGTGAGGTCCTGTCCTCCCTACAGAGAGCAAGGAGGACCTCAGCAAGATGCTAAAAGTCTTGGGTGAGCTTTTGCTAGCAAAGTGAGAGAGCCTCATAGGGCAGGGTTAAGGGTTCAGCTTTCAAGCAGAGCAGAAATCTCGCCTATGGACTCATACCCAACTGGCTACGCCTTACCCTGAGCTGCTCCCAGCACACACTGACAAATTGGGACTAAGTTTTAAAAAGCAACAGCTTTATTCAAAAGCTCCAGATTAAAAAGCTCCAGCTACGTTGTGCAGGACTGTTTCCAGCTAGACACTCCTCCCACACCAGGAGCAGAAGGCAGAAAGAACCCAAAAATATTCTAGAATTGTCTATGGGACTTCTTCAACTAAGTACACGCACAACAGCTTGTCCTCCAACTACCAGCACACCTGTGACCTTGGTGGCAGATCTGGGATAGATTCCTCCAATCTCCTGAGAGATCAATGACTGATCTGGTTTCCTTTGGGATTATGTTTTAACTAGCTATGCGAAGCTCTATTTTGAGAATAACCACTGTGGCTCAACCTCACTTCTCTCACTCGTGCATGACATCACTTGATCACATCCCATCTCACTGTTTTTTCCCAGGCAGGCTCCCTTTTCCCACAAACCTCATCAGTGAGCTCAGCAAAATCAACTTCATCTACCGTGCATTTCTACAAAGTCAGACCAGGCCCCGTCAGGTAGGTCCTGAAGTGTCTTCGCAGGACCGTAGGGACTGTGTGGCTCACCCAGGGACTGGGCATGCTGCAGCTGTCCTGAGGATGACTAAAGGCCCTCAGCCACCAGGCAGGGACCTTCTCTGCAGCTATAGGACCTTCTCCATCCCCTGTTTACTTGGTGTCTTTGGGAAGGACTGATCACCTTCCATTCATTCCTGGAAACGGGACCACTGGGAACAGTCTGTGATTCTCTGCTCTGCTTTCTGCATCCACATCTATTCCTTAATGCCACCTGTTTTCTCTCTGCACTGCTTGATTAATTGTCTGTTTACCTGTCTCTTCTTCCACTGTTGCCCAGTTCTTTTCTCACCCTAACGTTAACACCAATAATGAGAGCTCTTGTTTCTATCAGGGAACAAATTATCAGGGAGATGTGGAGCTCAAGGTAAAGTTTTCCTTCAGAGCAGAAAAACAGTCAATAATTAGCAGGTCATATTTGATTGTGGCTCTGCAAACTCTCCTACATCCGGACTTGTGGCTGCTGGTCGAGGTTGGGAGGTGTTTCTGTTTCCTGGCCTGAGCGTCCTTCCAAGCAGTTTTTCTAGGTGACATTTTCCTATGCCTTAGACTCCTTTATGGAGATGTGAGTGTAGGATTTGCTGTTCTCTGTCTGCCTTCACTTCCCTAATTTTGACCTGGTGATCTGCAGTCCTGGTTAGTTCATGTTTTGTCTTTCCCTTGCATAAGGGTGCTCAACCTGGGTCACGGGATGAGCCAGACATGCCCTGTAGACGCTGCAGCATCTGCCTTCAATAGGAGCAATTCCTTCTCCCTCTCTGCGTAGTGAATAGCCCGTCTGCAGTGAAAATTGCAATTACTCTTGGCCCATCATGGCAGTTAGAGATTTCCAGTCCAGAAAAATTGACTACAGCCTTGCCACCCAAAGCATTCAACTCCTTTACACTGGGACCTTCCAAATCATCAGATTGGCAAAGAGACAACAAATGGAGTGGAAAAAAGCACAATGCATGACTTTTTTTTTTTTTTTTTTAAGTAAGTGATACCTCTTAAACTGTTACTATTTTCCCTTCTCATTCATCTTTGAGTCCTTAGGAAACATGGGTGGGTCACAAAAGCAAGGTTCTTTGGACTCTGCCTATGTGCAAGTGTATGGCCTGGCTCAGGACAGCGGTATGTGGCGGTTTTGGTTTGGTTTTGTTTTTCAGGAAAGCTTAGTGACTTACTAAATAGTATTGAGCAGATAAAGTCCAAAATCAATGTTCTGAGTAACTGAAAGTCTGCCAAAGAATGGAACGCTTTACTGCTTTACTTAATTGAGTTAAACGTATTTTTTACATTGGTTTCAGAAAAAAACATTTTCTTGAAGCAAAATTGAAACATCACTTAATTTCAACTTAAGCCACATGGACTGAATGCATCATGCCAGATGTTCTGCTGGCTCCATGCCCTTGTAAGTTCAACTGTGAGGAGGACACATTTCAAAGTGAAGATACAAACACACACTCTTGACTCTACTTAGCTCTCTGTTCTGTGTAAGGGGAATGTCTGCCTCCCTCCCCAGCACGCACGATTGTAGGAGGACATTGTATTAATCATTCATCCTGATGAGAAAGAATGTTAAAACTAAAACATCGGGTCTGTCTGCTACAATGTGCTTAAGTGCACAGCCCCACGCTGATAAGGAGAGATGTATGCATGTCCCCTGTCACCCGTGCCAACGGTGGTCGTTCTTAGCTGTGCCAAGGTCTTCCAAAGTAACTAGCAATTATGAGTGCCCAACCTGACAAGCTGCAGAAAAGCCTCAAAGGCCTCAAAATCATAAGCCCTGAAGTCTTATCATGCTAGTCACTCAGCTCAGCAGTATTTTGATAATCTTGGGCATAATTCTGTAGCCTGCCAGGGTGAGCATATGCCTCGCATCACACATGTTTGGTCTGGAGTGAGTGGGGAGGGAGTGCAAAATAAAATCCCTGCAGTTAACAGCAAATTCTCAATGAACCGTAATATCTACCTTAGAACCCAGAATAAGAAATAATGCTGTGCCAGAGTAATCTCCATGGCCCACAAAAATAAAGTCAGGATTTGCTAAGTGCTCTGATTTTGCAATATGAGAGGTATTCTAAAGAAAAAGCATTGAGTGCAAGAAACACCCACTGGCTGGAACAAGGACAGAGCAAGAAACACCCACTGGCTCAACAAGGGCCATTTTCTTTTTGGCTAGGTGATTCTTGAGTACTGGCTCTTACAAGACTCCCAGAGGAGTTCCATTTATCAATAATGACCTTGCAGATGAGGGGTGCCACAAGGTCTGAGCCCAGTCAAGTGCCCACCTCTCCTGCAAGGCCAGGCTTCGCCGGGGCACATGGGCAGAGAAGGGAGCGGAGGTGTTCTCTAGGAAACCCTCCACCCAGTGCTGCCACAGCGGCAGGACTCTGCAGCGCACCGGAGAGCATTCCTGACCTACCAAATACAGCCACATCAACCTGAAAAAAGAAATGAAGGGCAAAAATCTTCTAGAAATTAGGGGAATGGCCACTGGGCTTTTGTACCTCCTATGCATGCCTGAGAAGACCTCACCATAACTGCTTTTATTGCCAACAGCCACCAGAAGGTCCTAACCTGGGAACTGCGCGGTGGCAGTGACTGCAGGATGCGCTCCAGCAGGTCAGCACCTCTGAAGAGCAGGTTCCTCAATTAGTTACCGAACAAAGAGTCTTATTTTGTGAGGGCGCTCCGGTTTCAAAACGGTTTGTGTTAGAACACCTTCTTCTGCTCCTTTCAAAGACAAATAAACCCTATCCCAGCCCAGCTTCTGCTTTTTCTCAGTCTTAACTGGTGATTTGCTCAGCAGGCCATAGAGTGGTATTTTTTAACAAGGAACGCCCTTTACCATTGCCCATGAAACAAAAGAAAATGGTGACAAATAGGTCTTTTCCTCTGGGAGCAACGCCCACAATGCACACCTGAAACCTTGTTCAGACAGAAGCTCCTATTTCCATTACATGAGCTTGTCTGGAAATCCTGAACATCCTCTGCCTCCTCCAGCAAAGGCTGCCAAGGCTTTTCCTAGCAGATGTTTCCCCTGCTAAAGTTGATGCTACTCCGTGTTTCAATATCCAGAAAATTACTTTCTTAAAATCAAAATAATGCTGTGCAAAAGCATTTAAAAGACAGGAGCAAGACTGTATCTTGCAACATAGATGTCCTAGAAATCAAACTAACATTTAAAAAAAAAAGAGAATTCAAGCAATTTGGGGGAGGGAGAAGATGTCTTTCAAAAAAGTACAACTAAATGTCATTATTTTATCTTTACAGTCACGTACCTATTGGACTGAAGCTGTGATTTCAAGGTGTTATACAGTACTAGAGGATCAATGACTGTATAGTGGGCTTGGTAAACCTCATCAATCCTCTCAGCGCCCTGCAACCTGGTGGAAAAAAAACCCAGCCGTATCTTTCCATTAGAATAGAAGCAGAATGCACCATCATCAAATTGCACATCCCCAACTCTGTTTTAGGCCTTCCAAGTTTTCTTTTTTGTGACTTACAGGCTTGCCACAGCTGCAACTGAAATGAAGTCTTTCTCTCAACAGAAGGTGCCAAGTCGTATGTGTAGAATTTTAAGGCAATTATTTTTACAACTAACCACTGATTTGTGAAAATTACATCATTTGGATGCCAGACTTGAGACACCTTAGCGTGCTTTCATTTTTAAAAGCTGCTGAGCATTCGACTTCTGATACAAGCCCCCTTTAAGATGTCTCAAAACCTGGACAGCCCCAGACTGCTGATTTTTGAGCTAAGGGCTCACCATTTATAAATGGCTGACTGAAAATACTGTCCTTTACGGATTCTGTAATTAATTTCATTTGGGTTTTTTGTTATTTGGTAAAGCTAATAGTAGTTTCTAGCACCTACAGATCCAGTGTAAATGACCAGGTATTGAAAAATATATTTACAATACACCAAACAATTGGAGAAAACTGTGAACTGTATAAAAAAAAAATAGTTCAGAAGAGAGTAACTTTTGTACAGTAGCTCTGAAAGAAAGCATAGGCACTGCTGCTTCAAGAGTTCTTGTTCCCCAAAACTCAGTCTCCTTTCTCCTAGCTATGCTTGCTAAAGGAGGAAAAATCCACAATACACGCATTGCTGGCTCCGATGAGGAAAGCTCTCTCCACCACCTCTTTGCTCGAAAGACCTGGCAGTGGTGAAGGAGACCACTGCCCCCTGCTTTTCAGAACAAGGCTGTATTCATCCCCAAAATGGTGCAGTCCTTCTCAGGAAGAATGTAATGTCCTGCCTTTCCACTTTTTGCTCTTCTTTGAAAGCAGCTCAGCCCTCTTCACATCACACTAAAGCTACTGGGAGAAGCACTTTCTGGGGAAGCTGGTGGGAGCAGACAGAGTTACTGGTAGGAGCTAAGAGGGACAAACTTCCTGGAAGCCTGAGTGAAGGAGACAAAAGTAAAATTTTCACAGTGCTCCAGCTTCACTTTCTTCGCCAGCTTGGGGATGACACTCCTGAGGGAGCGGAGCCCCATCCTCTGCTCCTCGTACCAGATGTTCCCCATGCCGCTGACCTCCTTCTGGGCCATCAAGTAGAAGGGAGACTTGGACTCCATCTGCATTGGGGGCCAGTGTATGTACATGTACTTGTAGAGGAGGCAGTATGGGCAGAACTTTGAGTGCTCGTGGTAGATCTGTCCGTAATACCCTCTGTTCATGTTCACCCTGTTTTCTTGCTTCACGCTACCCGTTCTGGCAAAAAACGGCCTGTTCTGGGAGTCTTTGAGCAATTCAATGTCACCAAACATTAAGTCCGCGTGCTCCTGTAAGGTACGCATGTTCAGGTATTGGCTGTTGTATTTCACCACCGTGGACAGCAGGGCTACGGGGCTGTTATCTCCCAGGCATCCTATCTTCCACATCTCTTCTTCATTGGAAAGGGAGAGTAGACAACATTACGAGAGAGGGCACCAGACATCCCAGCCTTACTCAGGACCTTAAGCTTCTCCTTGAGCTTTCTGGTGGAAGAGCTGAAGGTGCTGCTGGTGATGGAGAAACCAGCACCAGCATTCTTGAGAATTCGGTCCAGGCCTCATTGGATAGCGTGGAGGGACATACCTAGAAAGTCGGAGCCGTCTGTTTTCTTCACAGTGTTGTAAAAGTCCTCGAGGAGTTCATTGAGCTTCACTGCTGGGATCTGGAACAAGAAGAAGGGGAAAGATGTGTCAGGGTACTTATGGGAAGGAAATGCATCGCAGGTGGGGAAGACACGTTTAGGGCTTCTCCATGCTCTATCTGAAGGAACCCGCAGCAGTTTCCGTGCTTCCCCAGAAGTTTGTTTCTGGGCAGCCTTAGAGTCTTGGGAAGAGGCTACATGTTTATCTAAGCAAAAGAGATGCAATAAAACCGATGGTGTAAGGATGCTTAGGCAGACCAGATCCATTTCACTGGCTGGCACCACTTTTGCTCCAGCTGTAGAAATACAGATTCAGAATACGATCCAAATTCCTGGCTTTTTTGGAAGTCAATGAAGGTTTCAGTCACATTGAGGTGTGACTGTGTGAAAATGTGTGACCGTATGAAAATGTGTGACCTACCATTTGCGTGTAATACTCTGTACTTTTGCAGCAACGTGGTACATATGGAAACTTTTCAAGCCGAGGACGAGGAGGAGAAAGAGAAGGAGGGTAAGGAGGAAGAGGAGGAGGAGAAAAAGCAGAAGCAGCAGCAGCTGCTTTTTTTGGCCATGAGATGTCAGTATTGCAGTCAGGCTGCCAGTCAGGCTGCTTTACCCTGCCTGGTCTTAGATCAACCTAACAGAGAAACTTAGCTATAAAAACGTTAGTTGGGCTTTTTGTACTTTGGCCCTTAGCCACAGTCCTTATTTTGGTGCATACACTGATTTTGCTGGGAATTCATTTTTGGAGAAAAGTCCTCAAACGCTCTGAACTGCATTGGCTAGCTCTGGGAGCAGAAATCATGCCAACAGTATGTCCTTAGGGTAACAGCAAGAAACCTTGTCACGTGGCAGCATGAGGCCAAGGTTGTGTACAAGTGTTACGTGCATGGAAATCTTTAGCATTACCCTGGGTTTCCAAGCTACTGGCTCAACCATGAAGGCACTAGGGTGTGAATTAGAAGAGGTTACAGCTTTATTAAGAGAGACTTGGAAGGTCCCCAAGACCACAAGGACGTAAGGAAGGCTGAAATCCCATCTCTTTTCAAATGTTATGATAACTTCATTTGACCAGGGGACCTGGCTCCCACAACTGAAAAAACAGTATTTGGCTAAATTTTCTGACCTTAGTGATGTCCATGTAATCTCCGAGTCCTTTGGTCATGCACCAGTATCTCCACACGTTGAGAGCATAGAGGGTGGCCTTGGTGGTGTTGGCACTCACAGCACTGATACACAGGTATTTGAGGTCGTCATCAAGATTAAATACGGGAAACTTGTTGAGCTTAGTTGAATACACTAGAAAACAAATGAAGAAAGGGATAAAAATAGCTTTTCCTAGTGACATGTTGCCACCATTTCTGGCCAAGAGAAACTTGGTCTTTTTCACAAAATATAATGAATTTAAGAAAGATGAAACACATCACTTCCCTGATGATTTCCCACAAGTTTGTGCACTGAAAACTCAGATGTGGCATGAGGGCCACCAACATGAAGTGACCTTAAGGTTGCTAAGCCAGTAATAGAGAGGGAGTAACACAGCATCTTTTACCTTGCTGCAGAAACAGTGGGAGGATGACACAACAGGTAGGATTTTCCACTCATAACCACTTTCTACTCCCTGTTAGACACAACACAGTCAGGCCCTGTTGCTTCAGTGGACCAAAGGCAGGCGCGTCTTGATGAATACCATGAGTTAAGGGAAGACATGCAGTAAGCATTTCTTAAAAGGAGAGCCTTAGCCCCACAGGCAGCAACTGAAAGCAGAGGATTGATGGAGAACCTTTTTATAGATGCTCAGACACTTAATATCCTTCATGAAAGAGTAATACATTTTTATGATACCACTATAATTTTATTATATCCACTATACTTTAAGTCTACTTTTTACAGGGCTGAAGCTAATGGATTTTGCAGCCCAGTGCAGGTTAGCTGTGAAAGGTTGCTCTGAACATCCGTGTACTGAGCTAGTGATCCCCACAGTGACCAACTCAGCACAGCAGGAAAAGGGAAGAGGTGGTACACTCAAGAGGAGGGAGATGTTGGATTTCTCCTTCTAACCTTCAATTCTGCAGCCACAGCTGACCATTACTGCAGCCCCAGAGGTGTAACTCTGCACACTAAGAACAGGTCATTTTAAAAAGGTTTCTATTGTTGCAGCTTTTGCTGCTAATGTAGTATATAACAGGTAAAAGAACTGCATAAACCCAACTGAAGAACCCACTCCAAGCAAAACAAGCTGGAAAGATGAACAGATGCACCATGCACAGGCTAACGATGTAAGCATGTTGTCTGATTCTCTGAGCTCTGGACACTTCTGTAACAGGAGTCCTCAGTCTGTAGAACCGTGACAGGCCAGGGTGTCCTGAAGACTCCAAGAAAGATCGCTGGGAAAAAAGCATGCTACACAGAGGGCACATCTGAAAAATGCACATTGCTGCGCAAACCTGTCCAGGGGCAGAGGTTTCACAAACTGAAGGGACCCTCTCTTCCTTCTGTATGCTGCAACTAGTCAGTGGACAAAAACAGGACTTCTTTCCATCTGAAAGGTAGGCTGCAACTATCTTTTCCAAACTGAGCTGTGTTTACAAACTTTGCTCATGGCAAATGGAAGTTCGTCTGCGCTGTGAGTTATTCAGCAGACAAAGCTGCTAAAGACAGTCCGGGATGTTCATGGAAATGACGAGCTGTTCAGTCACCAGCAGTCTCTTTGACAAGGGTTTGCCCTTTTGTGCCCTCGGGCCTTGCTACAACCCACTTGCAATGACTGTTCGGGCACTGATTGCCTCCTACCAGTAAGAAAATCTTAGGTCAGTTCTCCATACAGCCTCGCACCTCCCAGGGTGTTCGTTTGTCCAGCCCATGGATTGGTAACGTTCACCCCCATGCCACATTTCCCCACAAGCTGCTTGCTGCTCTGCTTGTGAGATTGCCATCTCATGAGCTGCCACTGGCTCACACTACTGGCTCACCCAAGGACTACTTCTGAGAGCACCAAGAGCACTTTGGGAAACAACCTACTAAAATCAAGAGCCTGACCATACAACGCCAGTTGCCCTGGAAGATATAACAGCACCAGACTCAAGGAAATTATATTGCAGTTAATCCCACAGGGACTAATTAACTTCTGAGAGGCCTCGGTTTGAAAATTATGGTGGCCATTTCCTGAATCACAGTATCAGTCAGGCAATTTATAGAACCACAACAGAAGACAGAGACTTAGATTGCTTCTGGCTTCCCAAGGCAGGGTTTATCACGTGCTAGGAAATTAGGTCATAGTTCCTGGTTTCTCCAAATGCCAGATTGTCAAAATCGGGTCATCTGGTTTGAGCTGAGCTCTGGTACTTGATAGTCCTCACAGTAACGGCTTGTTATTAGTGCTGCTTCAGTCCTGAACTGAGACAGTGAGTCAACTGCTGCACCAGAACAGGATACACAGATGGCCATTTGGGGATGTTCCATACCTTATGCACAGTCATGCCCATTGAAGTCTGCATCCCTTTTTTTCTTTTCTTCCCTCTAGACACCTTGTCCTCATAAACTACAAAAATTGTCATGAGTTGCTCTAAGGCTTGAAAGTGTAGCCAGATCAGCAAGTGATGGCTACTGTGAGCTGTGTGCAGCTCTAATACTTGCAGCAAAGGACTCTTAGCGTAACAAAATAAAAACCAAAAAAAATGATGGCATTGTGATGGCAGATATGTATCAGCTACCATCTGTAAAGGTGTTGTATCATCAGAAGGCTGAAACAAGAATTACCCAATTTTCCACTCCTGCAGGAAACAGATGATCCTTACGGCTCTTAATTTTATCAGAATAATGAATATTTGCTTTCTTTTGTCTGGGAGAAAACACTTTATCCCTTTCACTCTCAGACAGCATGGAGGAGTCCTGGAAGAGGCTGGGATCTTGGCTGAAAAGCGCACCAGTGCACGGCTCTGTTTAAAGACAAGGGTATTCCCATCCCGCCTTTGTTGCTGACTTCAGTGGCTGCACACCAAACCACAAAGTTCTTTGCCCAGCATCGCCTGTCAGCAGCCAGATCACGCTCGAAGAGTTTTAAATGATGTCTGAACACCTCGTGGAGTACGTGGCAGAGGTGTTGGGTCACCGCCAGGAGTCACTAAGAAAACCTACAACCTTACCAAGAGCGGACAGGAGTCCTCACTGGGACCTGTTGGACAGAACTTGGAAAAGCATTAAGCGGCCAGGAACACACATCCCATTTCCAGAAGAGCCTTACAAACACTGGTGCTCAGGGTTATAATCTCATCAACACTTGCATGTTCTGGATCAAGTCCCAGGAGACTTCATTTTTATGTGTGTAACTCACAGGATGCCTGTGAAAGCAAGCAAGTCCTGACCCAGTACCACGGTAGGTACGGCATGAGCACTGAGCAGATCTTGCACGTAAATCTCAGAGTCCTGCTCCCTCACCCCCGATCGCTTTTTGCCTCCCTCTTCCTGGAGGTTACCTGAGGGCTTATTTTCAAACAACATTTCAGGGGATGTGGGCTCAGTATGTGAATATACAGCACTTGAACACCTCAGCAATGATGGTTCCTTTGAAAAAGTAATCTTTGTCTTCGGTTCACCTGATGCCACGCTCGCGGCAGAAACCCTGCAAAATCACACAAAACGGCTGTCTGCACAGGCACAAGCCCTCTTGCCAAACTTCTGTCACTGAGATGATACATCGCACAAGAAAAAAACAGTTATATTTGTCATTGCTTGCCAAAACATCTACACACCCTACATCTATGCAGAGACAACAGTGCTATTATCTGATGGTTTGTAGGTGCTCCATGCCAAACCTTTTAAGTTGAAATACACGTGGTAAATGTCTAGACACCTAATGCTCTGCTCTGTGCTGAGGCCAGGAGGTGTACCGTATGTGTGTTTGGTGAGGGAAGAAGAGGAGGGAGGCCAGACGAGCTAGTATGATGCCACCAAAACGGTGAGGTCTCAGATCTGATTGCTCTTTACATCTCTGCATTATTCCCCTAAAGCAAAGGCAGCTCCTCACACAGTGCCTGTTGCTGTTCATGCTGCAAATTAGCAGTCACTGTCTCACTGGCACTACTTCAGAAATGCTGGGGGACTGTATTCATCTTCCCTCTATGGAAGCAAACATACTAATCCTGTACCATATACCCTAAATCAAGATAAAGATCTTTCCCATATCTGGATGTTCCTAAAATCCCCAGATTCTACTGGCCCTTTACTCATGTTTGTGCTAGCCCATGCTGCAAAGATCACATGTGTCACAGGCTCCGGGCAGGTAGCACTGTTTTCCAGAAAGAGCAGGGACTTTAGATGCTGTTTAGAGACCACCACGCTCTCACAAGGTGAGCAGGAGACACCCCTGTGCTCCCTGCTGGCTTGCAGGCACCAGGCATCTGATACATCACCAATGTGGTCTGACCAATTTCTAGTCTGCTGAGCAGTTTCATGACCACATTTTACAACCACGTAACTAGTCCTGCTGTCAGAAGGGGCTCCAGACCCAGGAGCCTGAAGGACACATATGATGTGGAAAGGCAACCCCCATAGCAGATGGCACTGCAGAGGACATGGCTTAGCTGTCTGGTTTTGTAGGATGGGTAATGTTTGCATGCTAAACAGTTTCCTCAGGCAACCCTCCTTACACGAGAACATCTGGCGACCCCGAGCCTCCGAGAAAGTTTCTGAGTGTCCCTCACCAAGGTCCAGACATACAGAAATCTCCTTCCAAATGCAGATGAATGGCATCATCTTGTATTATGGGGTTTATGGCTCCATGGCTAGCAGCATCCTATCTCCTCCACACTCAGTGCTTCTGCCTGCCTTTCCCTGGGTATATATTCAAAGCAGCTTTTTCTCCAGTCCTGTTCTGTTTGCCATGTGGCATGGGGACAAGAATAACTGAAAATGTTGTACTTGCAAGTACACGAGGAGCTCTGAGGTGAATAATCATACTACACGTAGGATTTTGTCTTCAAGCTCCTCCAGGTATTGCTTCCTCACAGCTTTCAGAGGAGAAGCAATAAGCATGTCTCATGTGCTGCCAGTCTTGCATGTGCATTCTTTCCCTTAGAACAGGGAATTTGGCCCTTAGAACAAAGTGTCCATATACAAATAGCTGTATCTTCTTGCACATAAGCCGTCTTTTTTTTTTTTTCTTTCTAATTATTGTCTTCAAGAGCAAATTGATGCTATCAATAGTGAAAGTAGTAAGAAAACAAGCCATCAGGCTACTCTAAAAAGAAATCTTGTGGATCTTTCCAGGGATAGCTGCCAATTTCCATTTGTCTTTGGTGTATATTACAAAGTAAACCTCCAACAAGTTACAGACCCCACTTTGCCATCTCCAAAGCCTATCTGAAGAGGTAGCATGCCATAATGTCCCCAAGCAACTTCCATGTCAGTTGCAGTCATCATATTCTTAAGCAATGTCTCGAGCACAATGTTCAGATATATTCAGCTGCAACCAGGAGACTTCATCGCGTTTGTGAGATCACCCAGAGGAAGCACTCCAGATTGCCCAAGCCAAATTCCTCAGTGCCGCTCGCCTAGCTACCCAGAAGTCCTGCAAGACTGCACGCAAGGTGTACATGCTGCTGCTGGTTATCCTTGGGTTTGAGAGGAGGAGGACAGGACACGCAGTCATCCTATGGGCTGTGGAACCATGGAGGTTCTTAAAGTGGCAATGCAGGTAAAATCAGTGTACAAAGGGAAAAGTGAAAGCAGCTGAGTTACCAGAACTTTACCAATTTGCTTAGCTGAACCTGCATTAACCATGTTAACCATTAGCCACCACCAGCACACTCATATTAGATCAAAGGAAAGCACATTAACATCAACCTCCGTGAAGACAGGTTAATTCAAGCTAGAGTTTAATCCAACAGTTTCACTGTACATTTGCAATAGACAGTGAAAACACCTGGTAGCTCCTGGCCATCACCTGTCCATACCTCATTGCTCTGTCTCTTCATCCGAGCGTCTCTGTTTTTTCTTTCCACTTGTCACTGGGACCATAGCAAAACCTTTGACACGATGCCTTTTATGTGCTGTGGTGCTGAGCAACAACACACAGTGCCACCACTAGCACCAAGCAGCAAGAAGGTGATTTATTTAGCAGAATTTGCCAGGTGATGGAAATGCAGTCCCAGAATACCTGGTGAAAATCACGTTCCTCTATCCGTCACCCAGAGTCACTTAGCTCTTACTGTCCTGCACTGATGTCCTAAACCAAACACTAACACACTGCTGTTCCCTAGATGGCAGTTCCCTGAGGGATTTGGCTTTTTCCTTTTTCCTTGTTCTTATGTTCCTTTAGTAGAACCTGAGACACTCTGACCTCCAACACAGTTGTCATCCCATGAACAGTGGAATTTTGTTGGAGGTCTCAAGGGATTTTTCCACTTGGGATGTTTCTCGTTCACAGTACAGGGGCTTTATCAGCTTTAGTTTTCTGGTCTTTTAATTTTAAAACTTCTTGAAGAGAGAAAATTCAGACCTGACAAGCAACTGTCTTAAAAGATGCATATCCTTGGATGCACATTTAATTGCATTGTAGACGAACATTAAAACAAAACTATGTGGAGAGAAGACGTTGCTACTGAAATTCTAAGTAAAATAAATAATTTAAAGCCCAACCATGCCTTGGAATTGATGTAACTAGATTGTGTTCAGGAAAATATCTTTAATCCAAAAAGGCTCGCGGGACGCAGGTTTTCAGTCCTACTGAAGTCAGATTAAATGAGCACATGGTTCAAGTCAAGCTTGCTGGTAAGTACATTCCTGGGCAGGGAAGGACTTAAGCAATTGTTTAAATGCTTTCCTGAAACACAACCCCACAAGTTAAAGAGGGTACCACAACAACTATTTCTTGGTGAGCCTATTTGCACTCTGTTAATTGAAATGCATCACAGGTCCATGGGAACTTCCCAGTTATGCTGATACTCACACTTCATAGAATCATGGAATAGTTTGGGTTGGAAAGGGACCTTTAAAGGTCATCTACTCCAACCCCCCTGCAATGAGCAGGGACATACTTGAAAAGCATGAGAGAGAGCCTTCCTTTTTTTATACAACATGATGCGAAATGCCAAGTAAATTGTTTTCACTTCATTAAAGAAAGTAGTCAACTTTGCAGAAAACAGTTTATTAAATACAGGAGACTTGGTTGCTACACCTAATTACAGACAAAACACTGTGAATAAAGCATGCACTTATCACAGACATCAATGACTATCTTGATTATTTTTTAAATGGTTTTTAATTCTGTAAGTTTAAGGCTGTACCAATACAAATTTTTTTTTTAAAAAAAAAGTCACACTACAATAGTAGCTAACATTGTACAGACAGCGAAATCAATCTCTAACGCAGCAGAACCAGACTTCTTAAACATTATCATAAAGGAATAAAAATGGAGTTGAAGTGCAAAAAGGATCAGACTATCTCTGGAATTTGCAGATCAGTAAAACTGAATGTTATACTCCAATTCGCATACAACTGAATCCATTCTTTTCAAAAGCCTAATTATCTGACAACTGAGCAAGGGATGAAACTCAGATACCATTAAAAAAAAAAGACTTCTTGATTTTATTTTCTTTTTATTGAGGGCACTTCTTTACTCAAACACTAGAAGAGGATTTTTCAAGGAGACACCTGACTGAAGTGTGGCAGACAGCAGTACATTTGTTTACTCCATCCCAATTAAAGAAGAGTGGAGTGTCTTGCAGTAGGAAAAAAAATTAAAACCACAACAAAAATGCGATTCACAGCTGGCACAAGTGAAAGACAACTTTGTTGACCACACTGGTCTTCACCTGTGAAGGATCTTACCATGTATGCCATTTACTTCTTAAAAATATGCTGCAGAAATAGCAATATGGCATCCACAGGGGTCAAAACTTATCCAGCTGATGAGTAGAAAGTTTACCAGCCCTGGAAACCCAGTTGGGGATCTGGGGCTCCAAGTAGGTTATGAAATCTTTTCTCATTTACAGCAGCCAAGCCATTTTGCTCATTTTTCTCCAGTCACTGTGCAATTCCAGGAAGAAGGTAATTTGAGGACAGTGGGGTTGAACAGGTAGCTCTGAAGATGGACAGTAGTTGACAATTTTGCTCATGTTTTCAGAAAACGATCCAGTAATCTCTCCATTCCCCTCAGACGTTCTAGATGTGCAGAGCTTAATGCATTGAAATGCATCAAAATATTATGTCTCCCTAATAAACCCTTGTATATATAATCTCCCAAATGCGGGGGCAAGAGATCTTTGTAAGAGGGTGCCCTGTGTATAGAAAACTGCATTTTGAGTGGAAGATAGGTAGCACTGCTCATGCTAAGATCTCTGCCTTAAATAGCTGATTAGAGCTGGGGCTTGAAAAGGGGTCTAAAAAAGCTAAGTCCCCACATTCCACTGGGGTTTGGTCTCTCCTGGCTCCTCTCAGCAGCACAGACTAAGCTACAGGGTTGGGTTTTTTTTCTAAAAAGAAAGAAAAAGAAAGCTTGTCCTGCAATGTAATGCACTTCAGACAAATTGCAATTACAAGAGCAATTACAGGACTGACAACATATACACCGAAGGCGTCACAGTGATTGGAAGGTGCCTTGAAAGGCAGTTTGTGCCTTGAAACCAGTGAACCATGGTGAAAAGCAAAAAAAATGCCACTAGAGACTCTGATACGCCACAGGCAGCAGGCTAAATCCCAATGCCAGGTCTGCACCTGTAGAACCATAAGTGCATTTCCAGCGTGCAAAGTGCTAAATAAAGGATATTGATCACTTTCCTGATTCAGATCTAAACGGAAGATAATGCAGATATATCTAGCTTCACAATGGAAGAGGAGACGGTCAAAAAACAACTGCTATGCTGCAGGAATATGATGCATTTTATTTTTGCAAGTTGGGCCAAGATACAGAAAAAAGCTAGGAAGACCAATTGGTAAGACAGTAAGCGCAACTGATGGGACCATGGAGACTCAGATTTAGCTATAAACAGAAGAAATACAAGAAATAAGACAGTGTATCACTGACTTGCATATTTAATATTAGGGCCACATAGGCAGGAGTTTTGCAGAGTCAAAACTCTTCTCTCATATTAGTGGGGCATGCGTTCATGTGTAAATGGCTACTGGACAAGCAAAACATTACAGATGGTCTCAGCTGGTTTCTGATCTGGCAGAAGGAGCCCGAAGAAGCTACCAGTTTTTAAAGGACAATAAAAAGGGCCAAACACTTCTGAAGAGTGCCCGATTCCCTTCAAGAGACAGGAACCGAGGTGCTGCAAAGGCTTCTAAGCATTCTAATCACTTGTGGAAGGTTCAGCTCTTCAGCTGGGGTTTTCAAATTCATCAATTTGTGGGAGACTGGGTTGTGACCTACCACATGGGACGATTTTCAGTGTGTTCTGGGCTGCATCCTTTAATATTGCTTTTTGTAAATGTCCTGGGTATCACAAAAAGGAGCAGCTACATTCAAAATTTTGGCATAAGCTTCTTTTTTGAAAGTATTTTACATCACAAGGGCTGTAAATTGTCTTGCTGGGAAACAGAGATGGCTTTAGACCAGTACCTGTAAGGATGATTTCAGTGCACTCTTATTTTTCCCAATCACACATTTTTTTTTCTGGCAACTTGGTATTCTGATCTGAAAAGTCTTTTCAAGATGTGTAACAGGCTTTCATCTCTCAGTAAAAATAGAAAACTGATGGTTAGTCTTTTCTTTTTTTCCATAAAAAATACTATTTTCAAGACCAGCCTAGGTACAGTTGACCATGCCTGGTGGCTGGGAAATGCACTAGAGAGATGAACATCTCGCATTTCCCTCCTGCCTGTTTCTGTTGTATGATTACAATATGGTACAATTTCAGCCTGTCAAAATCTTATCAAAAGCAAAATGAATGCATATGCGTGTGCGTATTTGCTACACTGCCAGATTCTAAGCAGAGGGTGGAAAAGGAACTGAAAATGCAATGTCAGAATTTTGATAAACAGGGCTCGTCTGCCATGAAAGCAGTTGGAAAGAACCAGACCAAAAATCTTGGGCTTGAATTTCATCCAAGTCTCATTTGGCAGCAATGTGGGGCTTCAGCGCAGGCGGAACAGGGACTGGAATCCACCACTTGACCAGGCTGACACTTGTTTACAAGGGCAGGCTCACAACTGTTATGAGAGCTAACAGTTTCTTATAGTAATCAGATAATTGCTTTCATTAAACTACATTTTAGCATGCTCTGCAATGACTTGAAGAGGCCTGGCTAATCCCTGGATCCGTTACCAACAGGAACATTTGGGTACTATGCATTCCCTCGTACCCCGCACATTCTCAGTTGGCAGACTGCTGTTGCAGTAGCTGTAGCTGGGGAAGATGGCTTCTTTTCAGCTCTGTTAAAGGTTTTTTTTTAATAAATGAAAATTAATGAGAAGACACTTTAAAGAAAGATGGAGAGTTCAATATTTTTTTTCTTTTTACTTTTCTTTTTTTTTTTAAAGCTTCAAGCTGGTAAGGGATCATCTGTGCAGAACAAGATAATTAGAAGTTTGGCACCTCCCGTCTACCACAACATATTGATTCCTTCTACAGAAGGCACTAAATACTGGCTTAAAACAGGAAATGAACAGCAGAATGCAGAGTTTTACCATGACACACAAAAAAACCTGCTAACTGGCACAGCTTCGCAGTACAGTTCTCAGTTACCTGCAACAGTGGTGATTATAGCAGCAATGGTTAGCATTTTTACAAGTATCACATAAATGTACAAATGTCAGAACATCTAGAAAACATGCAAAATTTCAACAGCAACATCACTGAATCACACAATGCATAGAAATATTATTATTATTATTATTATTATTTGGCAAGACAGTGAATCTTTTTCTTATAAAACAAAACAAAAGAATTAACAAAATCTACTTTTTTACAAACCGTTCTTAAAAAAGTTGAGTTTTCATTAAAGTCAGTGAGTGGAAGTTAGCCTTTGAGAGGGGTTTAACTCTGAGAACGAATCAGTCACTTAGAAGAATTCACATTGTTAGGTGGAAATTTGGTTACATTTAAGCAAAATATGTTTTTCAAATGCTGTTTTGGGAGAAACAGTGCTAATCTTGTCAATTTACAAAATGGGAGAAAACACATTCACATTAAAAGATTAGAAAGATTAAACATTGCATGCAGGGAAAGATAAAAGCTTTACTTTAGCTGCTTCTCCCTAGCACTGCTCACCATGAGACCAAGGGTTGTCATAGCAAAAATGCTTTTCAAAGGCAGAGTTAAAGCCAGCAGATAATTAAAACAAATGGAAAAGATTTTCTAATTCCAGTGTAAAACAAAGTAGGATATTAAAGGATAAAGATTATGCTTGCATTCTTTACAAAAAAAGACAAAACCTTCCATTGTGTTTGCCAGGCTTTCCCACTGCCTTTCCGCTATCTTCACCACACTTAGATATTCTGCCATTTCTTTTTTTTTTTTCCAGTCTTGAATAATTTGGTCTACCCTGACAGGTCTCAAGATGACCCTGACAGAGATGGGTCACGCGGTCAAAAACAAGCCCTGACAATGCAACTACAGCCAAGCGATGTCCTTTCCTGCATACTTCAGACCCATTTGTTCCAGTGGGACTAGTCACAAGCTTGCAGCTAAGTGCAGCTTACAGCCCAAGCTGGCTGGAAGCAGGTGGCGCGGGCATACATTTCTCTCCATGCTCTGCAGAAGTGGCACCAAATCCTCTCCGGCAGCAGCACCACCTGGGCTTGCAGGCACTGCCATAAACGGGAGCAAAATCTGGTTCTCACCATTTCTTCCCCTGACAGCTTTCAGATTCCATTAGGATGTTTCATGTCATGTTTTGTCTGCACATCCCTGAATGCTCTGGATATTTCTGCATCTGCATTTCACATCCATGCCCCCAGCCTTGTGCAGACAAACCCAGTCTTGCAAGCTGCTCACAGAGGAATCTCCCACAGAAGGCAAGGCTTGCAAGATCTGAGCCATAAGCAACATGCAGAAAACAAAGTCCTCCACACAGCGATTTACATTGCAGCCATCGTTCAGTGCACCTTCAGCCTCAGAGTCACAAGGAGAAGATTTGTCTTCCTACACAAAAGTTACCAAAACCAGTTCAGAGCCAATTGCTATCGCCTCGCCTTCTGGATCTATACTTTACATCCACTGTTGAAGATAGGGAGGCTGAAGTGTGTCTCCTGCATTGGCTTGTTTTCAGGCTGGAAATCGGACATACAGTAGGTGTGATAGTAGAAGGGAAGGAGCAATGTGGGGCAGACCAGGGACTACTTAAGGCTACACATGATTTATACCAGCTGAGAACGTGCTATAATGGTAAGGAGGACAGTCTCGGTGAGGTTACAGCCATCAGAAAGCAGATCAAATTCTAGGCATGAGGAATGTTAAAGAGTTGTCCTTGTTCACTAAAATAACAGCTGAAGTGGCAAAGATAATATCGGTAAAATTAATTTTAAGAGTTTTCTAATGTAAGAATAATACAATACTTCTGTCCAAAACATTTTGCATTTTCTTGATTCTTTTCCCCTCACTTGGCTGTTTCATTATTTTCTTGACACTTACGGACTGTATAAAACAATAGTAACCAAAAAACCACAAATGTGGGTTCCTGAAGCATTGTGAGAGAGATAAACACCTCTTCTCATTCCCACGGAAAGTCTATCCCACTGAATTTCAATGATAGCACCTACCTCACCAGTCTCTTAAACACTGTGAACCAATCTTCTATTAATTACAAAAGACCAAATTGAAACCTGAAAAGGTACTATTTTTTCATATACTAGCGACTGCTGTGTAATGAATGCTGAGCACAAGAATAGAAGATTAGGCAAAAGCATCCTAATCCCTTTGAAACAGTAAATCCATTTCCAATGCACAGACAGCTCATTTAATGGCATTTGTGTAATAAAACAAATAGAATTTTGTGTGCATTACCAACTTAAGTTAACCAACTCAGTCAGAAAACAGAGGAAATAAATTCCTCACTTGAGGCAGAGACTCTAGAGACTGTGTTAAAACCCATCAGTTCATGTAACAAGGAAATTGTGTCCCAAACCAATTTTTCCCCCATCAGATCAGGAATTAAAGCTTTAGACATCACCACTACTTTGAACATGCTCCAGTGAATGGCTAGTGTCAAACTTTTCAACAAGGTCTCAGGTGTCTCTAAGCTGTGTGGTTTTTTAGCTTTCCAGCATTTCACTGCTGTAAATACCTCTCTGCTGCTTTCAGGAAGAGTCGAGGTGCTGGAGGACAACTTCAGCAGAGCTTCGCGAGGCCTCAGCCAGAGACAGCACAGTGGGGAGGAACAGGGTGGCACCTGGTTTGCACGAGCAGAGCTGGTGGCAGTGCAACCACGCAACTCGTTGGGGGCTCAGAGAAACCCAATTTGTCCTCAGAAGGGCAACTCCATCGCCGGCTGAAGTTACGTTGCTGTGAAAGAGGTGGAGCGGTGATGTCCCTGGTGGCCCTTAGCTTTCCAAAACCCTTGAGGAGATACGAAGCATCCTCTCATGTCCATCATACGCTGTCCATGGGGAAAGCACCATCATTTAATTGTGCTTAGGCCTTCCCCCTTCTTGGCTTGCAGACACCTGGCTGATAAGGGTGTCCTTGACAAGCTATCCCCAGGCTCTCGGTTTTTGGAGAGTGGTGCAGCGACACCCATACTGGCTCTGCACAGAGCCAACAGATGTGCCGGGAGACACCAGCTGATGCAGTACTGTCCCTGACCACCAAGGCATGGTCAGCACGTGGGGACCATCACCAGAAAGTATAGTTCAAGTTTTTCGGCTAGGAATATAGCCACACTTTATGCTGGGCTGCCTTCTCTCCACACTCCTCAGCACTGAGAGTGCAGATTCAGCACACACATGAAAGTACAGAAAGAAAATAAAATACATCCTCTCTCTTAAGAACAGGGACAGCAACTCACCTTAGGCAAAGCAGCCATCTCTTCACACTGACATGTAGCAAAGAACCCTCATTAAGAAGTGCCGACCTGCTTCCCACTATGTTTCATAGTGAATAGCTGAGTCCTTCTCTACCCTAACCCAGAGGCATGAATTGGCTCATTTCAGGCAAATGAAACCACAGTTCTACGTCCTGTAAGCTCTCCTCCTTCCCACGCATTCACACTGCCTCTGGGAGTTCAGGGAGTCAGGGTGGAGTCCCAAAGCTCTGTTGCCCGCAAAACGTGAGATGAACTGATTTCCATGATGGAGTGAGCCCAAGAGTTGCATACTGTTGAGGACCAGTCATCTCAGTTCTATTTTAAGGATGTCAGCGGAAGGCCAAACAGCACACAGATGTGGGCCTTGTCCTCTACACAGGAGTGAATTTCATCTCATTTCATGATTTGAAAGGTCTCTCACAAAAAGCAGAAGATAAGCGAGAGGGAGAGTGCTTCCAGCACAAGAGATGCGAGCCTCCACAGTGCTCGCGTCCAGTATCCCACAAACCCCACGTACCTGACGCAAGGCGGTCTGCCCTGAGCGCGTTATCCCCAAAGCACAAGGTCACTTGATAGGCAGGGAGGGAGCTCTCAGCCAAGAGCCGCCCTGCACAAAGCGATCCCCTTGCCCCACAGTGCAGATGCTGGGAGAGGGTAATATTAGAGGATCAGGGACGGTGAGAGAAGCAGGGATGTCGGGGATGGGGAAGACCAGTCAGTCCATCACAGTCACTTGCAGCTTATTGTCAGGAGGAATGATCAGCCCATGCACCACATGTGCTAGTCAGGTCAGTCAATGCACTTATGGGATGTACTCAGACACGGTGACAAGAAAGGGTAAATACGAGCTGGACAGGGAGGAAACCTAGTGCAACAGGATTCTCAGTTTCCTTTAAGGCTGTTTCAGTCCTTAGGGCAGCCCAGGCTCCAGAGTGACGAAACACCTGCTCTACCTGATCCCCATCTTCCCACCCCACATTGCTTGCGCAAACAGCAGAACAAGATCCAGTCACAAACATCTGAGGCAAGCACACACAGCAGTGTAACATGTTGCTTGCATCTCACTTCTCTACACGGCTTTCTAAGAGGGGAACTACGCTGTAGACTGAATACCAGTGCACAGCAGCTTCTAAAAACACAAAACAGAAAACAGCTCGAAAGCGTTGATACTGTTCATGAAGGAGAATGTGCAACAGGGACACTGATTCCATTGTTAGATTGTCCTGTATGTCAATAGCCTGGATGCTGCTATTATAGAATTATTGCACTATGCAAATGAACAAGGCCTGTGCTGTTATTTTAGATATCCCTTGTAATTTAGTCTACAATGTAGTTCACAACAGTATTTCATTCTCCTGCACCTGAAAATACATTTTGTTGCATAAATACATACTTGAAAATTAAAAAGGCAGTTTGCAACGCCCAGATATCAAAGACTTCAGTTCCAACTACCTGCATGAAAACATGTATGTTGTGCAAACCCACAATATCATAAATACATGCATGAGCGACTAATAAAACAGAGCGTAAGCCACCCAAGTAAGTGCCCACAGCTCTGCCCAGCTAAATGTGCAATCACGTGAACAGATCCAAGCGCATATATTGTGCACCGCTGCATCCAGATCAGTCCAGTGACATCTATGTATAATCCCCATGTCGGACTCTTGGTTTGGTGTCATGAGAAGGCCACGTGGGAAAGCCTGCGCTGACATTGGTGCAGACTGCTTCGCACTGTGTGCAGGCCTGTGCTTTGGCACGCTGCCTCTTTCTTGAGTTCAAGGCCAAATTTTGCTCTTGGTAGCACTGAGCAAATCTCCCAAAAGCTGATAGATGGTTCTGAAGGCAACCAATACATCTGCAAATGATTCAGGAGGGTCTCAGTGTGCATTACCCTTTTGATGGGTTTCCAAGGCTGCAGTTGCTGGGCCAGGCTAATGACTCTGTGGTACTCTGTCTCCCCCACTGGCTCTGCACCTCAATTTGTGAGCAGATTCAACTCAGATTCAACTCAGTAATCTGGCAGAAAATTACCTGACTTCCCCCATTTTCCACTGCATTTTCTGCTGGGTGAGTGAGTTGAAATGACTCACGGAAGAGGTCTAACACCATATCAAAGAAAAGTGAGTGGCAGGAAAAAAAGGAAGGGAAAAAGAAAGGAAAAAACCGAGACACATTTTGGAGCCAGCTACCCCCATTTTATGGAAATCACAGCTTGTACTGTGGGGCAAAAGCTCAGCTTTTACGCTGGAGCACAATGTAGTCAGGAGCACAGCCAGCATCCTGCAGTGACTCACGGTCAGCCACCCCACACAACCACCAGTATTCAGGCTGTGCTGGACCGGAGCAGTACGGTGTTTTGCCAGCTGCCTTTTTGATTTCATGGTAAGAGGTACTCGGTATCAAGAGTCATGGTAGGAGATCCCAATCTTTTGCTTAGGCAGAGAGGAAGGCTTTAAGAGTTGGCAGCACTAACCCCTGGCTACACTGCCATGTCTTAGTACCAGGGAAGCTGCACACCTCCGCGGTGAGTTTGCAACTTGCTGGTGGAGCAGGTTTGGCACCCTCAATCAGAGAAATGGGAGACAATTACAAGCAACTGAGTTGTCACGTCTCAGCTGAGCTGCAGCGACCGGGACATCTACCGCCCTGCCAGCATGAGACAAAACCATGACTGTGGTTTAAAACAGAAGTCTCCCTCCCAGTGGGCTAACAAACCTTCTAGGGCCTAAATACAAATGGTAATTCATTAAGCTGCGGTCACTCAATTCCTTGCAACTGTCCACAAATGAAGACTGTGTAATATGTGATGCTAAATGCCCTTCAAAGCTAATCAATTTATTTTTGGAGTATGATACTACTTGGGTATCATATTCAGGCCATGTGTGTTTAACCACTTCAACAAGTAGTCTATTTGGGGCTGCCTCGTCAGAATTTGCCAGGCAATCTGCCATCAGCACCAACTGGAAGCCAGAGTTATTAAACATGTTGCAAAGCAGAACAAAGCCACCTCTATAATATTGAGGCTAACACAAGAAGCACACACACTCCACAGCTTATCCCCCAACCAGACAAGCAAAAGTTGCGGATGTGCCCTGCTAAGCCAAGGGTATCAGAGACGTTGCCTCACCCAGCACATGGGCTCGACATTAGCACAAACCATCATAATACTGCGGTAAACAACAACTCGGAGAGTATGTGGAGTCAAGATGTCATGGGAAATGCTTTTTATGACCTCCCAGCTCAAAGCCCAAGAGTGCCTGTATTTTCTCTTCTGGGTCACTGAACATTTTTTGGCTCCTGCCAATGGAGCCAAGGTCTGTGTTGGGGCTGAATTACAGCACTGATGTGAAGCAGCATTTCAAAGACCTGCTTGCAGCACGGCACATCCGCAGACAGTGATCTGCCTCCTCGGAGACAAGAGTTGCGGAATTGCCACACAAAGTAGTCCACTCTGAAGCAACACACCTAAGGCACACCCGCAGAAGATGTGAACCATTGCCAAGCTCTGAGCCCGATAATAGTGTGAGAAGCAATTTGGTTATAAGGTCTCTTTTCCTGCCTTGTGTGGCTGGAGGAGATACATGAGACAGCCGCATCTTGGAGTGGCTTCTTTCCCCTACACGCTCAAGGCAGCTCTTCCATGCAAAGAGGGGCAGTTGGGCCGGCAAGGAGAGGTGGGAAGCAGAGATCTGCTGCCCCACAAAGGCCAGATGATAGCCAGCCTCGTGTTGCAGCACAAGAAAGTCAAGGTGGGGAAGTAGGTCAAATTCTGCAATAGCTGCCACTGGGAAGTGCTGAGATGAGTGCCAATGGGGGAGAAACAAAGATCAAAGGCTTTCCTAGAGGTTGGCTCCGTGGTTAAGTTCTCACCTGGCACCCCTCAGGAGCTCCTTGACATGGGACCCCTGTGCTCCAGCACATACTAAGAGCAGCTGCGTGAGTCCTTACTGGGAAACGGCAAAAAATCCCACAGAGAGCAGCACCAGCCTTGCAAAACTATTTTTACCTTTATCACATTAAGACCACTGCCATGAAAAGGCAAGGCTGTGCTAACATCAATCAGATGGCTGGCCTCACCTGGAAGCTGGGCAGCTGTCTTGCTGACTGCACCGCAAGTCTTTTTGTGCTTCTCTCCCCACCTACAAGTCAGATTTGCCATGGCACTGAAAGTCACGGACACAGCTTGCACTCACTTCAGTAGTGTCATGATTTGGTCTCAAGCCCCAAAACCCAGTTACAAAAGCATAGCTCTACAGCATGAATGACCACCGGTACCCACCAATTCACTGCCTACCCTAGAGCCCTGAGAGACAGAGGCCAGAAACTCAGAAGCTGTAGATCTGGTGGTTACACTGCCACAGCATGCAAGACCTTGGGACAGCCGGCACACGGGAAACCCAGACTTTCTATCAGCCTTGCTATGCGCAGAGCACAAAGAGATCAGAGCCAGGCTGTGTCATCTGCAGGAAGCTTTGTGGGAGGACAGATGTTTATTATAGTGGAAATCTCTGCTCTGAGACCTTCCAGTGGCACATCTACGACCTACCCCATCCCCAAAACTGACCTTCAAATAAAGCTTAAGCGAGGTGAAGGCGTTCTGCCACCTCCCTCACACACAGGAACATTTCATCCCAGCAACACAGAAAACAGGTTTTAAATGGTGCCAGGTGGGTTATTTTTATTCCTGTCTACTACCTTTGTTTCACCCTTTCTTTGGAATTAGTGATGATTAAAGTCACTGCATAGTTGCAGATCTAAAGAATATGAAGGACATGCAGGAATGTGAAGGAATAAAGACAAACAAGCATAAAGAAACACAACAACAACAACAAAAAACCCAAACCAAAAAAGCCTCTCAGTAACAGTTCGATTCAACACCCATGGGAAGTCAGCTGAGGTTGACTCATTGACTTCAGTGGGCATTAGATCACCGCAGCGGACTTGTCTAAAGCCTCATCATGGCCCTAGGATATCCTAGTGGAACATAAACCAAGCTGAAATACTTGAGAAGTACCGTACATCATTTTAAAGGTCAAGAATATAATCGTTCACTGAAATACTGAATTTGTTAGTGTTTTCCCATACTTCAAGAAGAACAACTACGTTGCAAAGTCAAATGTTGGAACAGTAGCGCTCATTATTTCAAGGCTTTGAGGACCAAATTCTGCCTTCAGATTCAGATGGACATTTTCCATTGTCTACAATGGAAACAGATTATATGTAGCTGACAAATTTGTTCTCCAGCACTTACAACTATCCAGCTTTTTCATTTTTCTGTAGTAAATATGAAATTATCGCTACACTCTATGCTATTTTTTTTCGGATTTCAAATGACGGCTTAAGACATATTTGATGCATATTTTTCTGTACAGTTTGGGATAAGATTAGTGATTTTTCTGTTGCATTCCCCAGAATACTGAAAATGTGGCTCTAAGTCAGTAGATTTTACATTAAGTATACACAGTGACAAAATACTAACAACCCGTGCTTAAACAGTTAAAATTGTGTATGACAGTGGTTTTGCCATTATACTTTTGCATATTGTTGAAAACAATACTTTTTAGTCTAAAGACCAGCAACATTTTGATCACAGAAAATCATCAACAAAACCAAAAGTTAAAAATAGCCTTTAGCTGACTTCAGGAATATTTTCCCATCTGGCATAAATGAGCCTCAGGAAACAAAATAAAAAACAGACAAAAATTGTTGTAAATGGTTTCATGAACTTACATTGATGTATCTCTTATTTCTTGGTCTTGCTGATCAAGAATAAGCCAGCAGGTAAGAAGCAGCAGCCAGTGATAAGTTTGTTTCCTCCACTCTGGGAGGTCATGTTAAAATAAGAAGTTGAAAAAATGCTTCAAAATAGAATTGCTACGTAAGCCTCCCTGGGGATTTACACTCACTGATGTGTGCATGTTAAAAATGGTATTTCCAGTCTATCTGGTGTTGCCTGAGAACCATTTTTGTCCTTTTAAAATCTGCATTTATATTTTAACCCATTAGTACCTTTCATTTTTGTATCAACACTATAAATACTATGTTAGTAATACTAAACTATTTCTATTGACTTATTTGTAAAAAGAAAAATATATTATATATTTATATATTTTTATAAAGTGAATTAACACTGGAGAGAGGGCTATGGGGGAATAGTGTACAATCACAGTTGATGTGTATTATTGGGCACAAATTCAACGCTTGAAACAAACAGGAAAAGAAAAAAGTGTTCAGGTGACATCCCTCTTTCAAGCCGTGTCAGAGGAAGAGTCATAGGATGCTGACACTATGAAATTGCCAGTATTGGAGTGGCTCGCCATGGACTGGGCAGCCTGCTGGCTCAAGTTATTGCAGATCAGCACCAGCTGGTTGCTCTGCGCTTCTGAGAGGGTGCTACAGCTCTGGTAGACGCTGAAGTTGGTCTTCCGGCCAGGGATGTTGCCTTTCTCGCACATCGTCTTTACCATCTTGGCAAGCTTGTTTTTCCCCAGGGCTTGGCAATTGTACCAGTGAAGCGCAGCCAAGTTGACGACGGGTTTGATGGACAGGTAAAAAGGTGCGTCCTCGTAGCGCATGGCTGGAGGCCGCCTCTGGGCATACTCCTTGTAATCTTGCACAGGGCAGGTCTGTGGGGAGTGCTGGGTGGCATACACCCGGGAGTCCGTCCCGCCTCTCTTGCTCTTGGTGTTGACATCTCCGTTGTCTGGCCCCATCCACTCCAGGTATTCCAACCCAGTCTCTGTCACCCGCAGGCGGATGTCTCCCCACTTGAGGGTGGACCCATGGAAACCTGTGCAGTGTCCAAACGCCTTAGTGTTGTTTAGCCAAACAAGGTTCAACAGCCCTTCCGGATTGTACCGGCTCAACAAGCCTCTTTTGCGCAGGATAAGCTCATCAGCAAAGGTGAGCTTCATGGATTTGTGTGGCTTGTTTCCTTTTCCTTTACACCTCAGCTCTATCTGCTTTTGCTTTAGAGCTTCCTGGGACCTCTTGAACTCCTTATCCCTCGTAATACTGTATCCGTACCTGTGCTCTTTGAGATACCGCTCCAGCCCACACTGATAGTTGGCCAGACTGTTTGGCTCGTATTCAGACCCATCCTTTTGTCTGGCGTCCACAAAGAAGGAAGCAAGGTAGGCATCAAGCTCTTTGCAGGGGATGACATAGATCTCCCGGGTCTCAGAGGGGTACTTGGAGATGAGGAACTCTCGGAAATTGCGGAGAGCCGTCTGCGTGCTGCGAATGGTCTTCTCATTCTGCTCCCTGCTGAGCTCCGCGGCTCTCTCATCCTGGTCTGGAAGAGGGAGAAGGGGAAAGACAAAAGAAAGCAGAAGCAGTCAGTTTGTGCAATGCACTTTGCCCCAAAATGAACTTCCTTAAGAAGGAAAAAAAAGGGAAAAAATTAAAATCAATTTCACAAAAAACGCTGGAAAACATCATTACATACCTGTCACATGACTGAAAAGCCAACTTCAGTTTCACAAATGATGTACTAGAGCATGGCACAAAACCAAAGTGAGCTCCTCATGACACTGGGGCACAGGTTTGTGCATGGAGATTTGTGGAAAACAGTGGGATTAGAGGCAATCTGCTTTTTAGAAAAAATGCGAGGTAGAGTGTTCTTCTGTGGATCACAATGCTGTGTGCAGGGCCCAGTCCCAATAATAAGCCCATTCTGAATTGCTTCATTTGTGAAACCAGAGGTTGTACCGGTTCCATTTTTTTTGGTACAAAACATAACTAAAGCATCATATTTATTACTGTTAAAATTATCTTTAATCAGACACATTTTTGAACAGCTAAATAAATATAGACAGAAATATACAGTACAAAACAATGCAGCACATCCTAACAAAGGAGTTGGCAAGTAAAACTACCACAGAGCAATGTGTAATTTACAAATGTAGAAGAATAAAAGAAATAGTTAATATGTTCACATCAGAAGATATGGAAGAAAAACATGATTATACAGTCTCTCTACATAATCAAGCCGTACCTTGACAGTGGAAATACAATTGTGACCATTTCTCTTCATTTTGCAGAAGATCAAATTCTGGAAACAACTTTGTATTGCTCTATACGGCTATACTCAAAGGTCCTTACAATCAGTGACATATCAAACCACAATATTCAGATGCTATGGCTGCCATGGTTGTTACTGACAGCTAATTTTCAGGCTGATCATAAGATTGGGATAAAAAGGAAAAGCTTTTTACATGTAAGTGATGTGTGTACTTAAGGACTGTTTTCTTGGCATATGCAAACTATCCATTTGTACAAGGATGCAGCTTACAAGCATGTAGGTGGAACTATCATTATAAATGTGACAAACCTTGATGGTTTTAGAAAATGAACAGCAAATGCAAAGAAGGAAAAATTCAATGATATGACTATTCTCTGTAATTGTGAATAGAAAATTCTTTTTTCTCTCATCCACTTAATAAGCAGAAGAGGGGGGAAAAGCAAGTTCATTTCATTTGCAAGTTCTGTCTCATTGCAAAAAACAGACATTTTGGTGTCCTTTCAACAGTGCCACAGTAACACTTGCCAGGTGTTTCCCACCCACCATACACACCACCACAAACTGATATGAGACCAGGTGAAGTTCCCACTGCCTGTCATTCAGGCCAAGCTCATGTCAGGCCGTGTAGCGTACCGATGCTTCGCAGCAGTGCTCAGACACTTGCTCCTCATGCCCACTCTGCCCTGCAAGCTTGTTAACAGGGGAGGCAGCAGGAAGGTGGCCCTATCTCCTTACCTAGCCCAAGTGCAATGTTTCATGAAGTGCAGAAATGTCTGCACAGCTGGGAAGCCTCTAATTCCCCCCATCTACAGAGTGACTGAAGAGAGTTCATCCCATCACCTCCACATCACAGCTGCAGACAGAGGCACGGGGAGTGACTTGCCCCAGTACTTGCCGGCAGGCCAGAAACGGGGCTGAGTTTATATCCCCCAGGACCAGGTCCTATGTCTTCATTGTGAGGCATCCCCTGCATTCATAGCACTCAGTAAAACCTATTGAGAGAGCCTATTGAGAGAGGTTCTCAAACCCTCTGCAAAGCACAGAGAAGCAGGAGTCTGCAGCTGAGGCCTTTGGATGCTTCTGCAACCATGAAAAATGCTGCCACAGAGCACTGAGATTTATCTCGAACTGTGCTCAAGGGGAAAAAGAAAAGGTCACCAGCCTGTTTCAGAAACAGGTTTTAATATTGATGTCAGCATCAAAGAGCTCCTAGCAGCCTGCAGTGAAATCTCATGCTTTAGGCAATGTATAGGACAGATCCTTTCATTACAGCTCGATGCAGGCTGGAAATAAGAGACAACTCTGTTTGAAGCTCCGAAACAAACATTTACGCTGGTACCTTGTTCTCTGCACCCACCATCACTTATTATAGCACTGTGTAAGTAATGAGTGCTTTGACTGACAGCCCACATTTTAAGTACTATTTCAATATAAACAGCACATATAATGGCTCTGTTTTATACATGTCATCAATCACTACTTCTTAGAGGATAGCCTGTCACAACACAGCAGTGACACCCAGTCAGTCATTTATGTTATGGCATCTTTCCTTAATCTGCAAAGGAAATTGCCATATCTGCATCTAACATTTATAAAACCCACGCTGAATTAAAGATCCCCTGAAGTTGCATGAGGGAAACGGTACTCCAATTCCTGCAGTGCTGTGGTGTGTTACTCCACATGGCAGGTGGGAAATGTTACAGATAATAGGTCAGCTTCTCGTCCAGCCACATAAGGAGAGCTATCTCAATTTTGACTGCGAATCCAGCCTGCAATGGTAGTTGATTATTCTTTTCCTATGGGACTGCTCAAATATCAGGGATATCTTATAGCATGGCACAAATGCAGGGAGGCATTGAGACCCAACGGACAGACTGAGCAAAAATCATCAGATGTCAGCTGAGTCAGCTGGTCACTGTCATCATCTGCATACGCCCTTCATCCACAGCAAAGGCAGATGATGCAGCTGAGCCTAACTTAACTAAGACAGCTCTTTATAGTCTAGGATAGCTGAGGAAGAAGACATAACTCTTCATGTCATTAAAGTCTTACATCTTCATTTAACCAAGGAGATTTCATCGCGCTGAAAGAAACCATATAATCCATCTCCAACTACCACAGAGACATAAATTGTATCCAGGCACACTTTTAATATTGCCAAACTTTCTGTTTTCTGTGAATTTCATAATCTTATTCTCTATTACTGTTGTTGTTGACCCTGGTCAGCACCTAAGCACCTCACAGCCACTTGCTCACTCCCCACCCCAGAAGGATGGGGAAAAGAACAGGAAGAGCAAAAGCAAGAAAACCTATGAGTGAAGACAAACACAGTTTAATGACTGAAAGAAAGAGAAAAAAGAAACCCAACTGACAACTGAGGCAAAGGCAGTCACTCACCACCTCCCACAAGCAGACCAATGCTCAGCCTCTGAGCAATGTCCACCTCCCCCCAAAAACCCCTCCCTTCTGTTTTTATTGCTGAGCATAATGTCGTAGGGCAGGGAATATTCCCTTGGTTAGTCTGGGTAGGCTGTCCCTGTTGTATCCCCTCCCAGCCTCTTGCCTACCCCAGACCTAGTTGCTGGGGGAACAGCATGGGAAAAGCAGAAAGCCCTGACACTGTGCAAGTCTGGCTTATCAACAGCCAAAACACTGGTGTGTCATTAAACCTGTTTTAGCCACAAATCTCAACAGAGCAGGGTATGGGTGGCTATGAAGAAAGTTAACTCCACCCCAACCAGACCCAGTACACTTACGCCATTTGGATCATAGAATCATAGAATGGTTAGGGTTGGCCGGGACCTGAAAGATCACACAGGTCCAATCCCTGCCATGGGCAGGGACACCTCCCACCAGCCCAGGTTGCTCAAAGCCCCATCCAACCTGGCCTTGAACACCTCCAGGGATGGGGCAGCCACAGCTTCCCTGGGCAATCTGTGCCAGTGCCTCACCACCCTCACAGTAAAGAATTTCTTCCTAATATCTCATCTAAATCTCCCTTCTTTCAGTTTAAAAATGTTACCCCTCATCCTATCTGAAACTCCCTTACCAAGACTCCCTTCCCATCTTTCCTGTAGACCCCCTTTAAGTACTGGAAGGCTGCTATAAGGTCTCCTTGGAATCTTCTCTTCTCCAGGCTGAACAACCCCAGCTCTCTCAGCCTGTCTTCATAGGAGAGGTGTTCCAGCCCTCTGATCGTCTTCATGGTCCTCCTCTGGACTCGCTCCAACAGGTCCATGTCCTTCTTATGTTGGGGGCCCTAGAGCAGGATGCAGTACTCCAGGTGGGTGTCACTAGACCTTGACAGAACAAGGAGACCACAAAACTTATTCTCTGGGTGCGGACTGCAAATGACCCTTGTAAAATACTTAGAACAAACCCATCTACTCTACAGATCTCTCTTTGCCTACTGGAAATAAGCAGAAACAGAATCAAAGACTTTACCACAGTCTGGATGTTTGGCATTGATTGCTTCTGCTCTAGCCACAGGGCCTTGTGACCTTGTCAGAGTAGATTAGGCTGGTGTAATGTCATTTTGTTCCTTACAAATCCACCCGGACTGTCAGAAAGGCTATATAAAAGTAATTCAGCCATTAAGAACTCAAGACTAAAAGGCATCTCAAGTGCCATCATAGTGAATTTTTGAACATGTGTATGTTATGCTAAGGATCTGACAAGCTGGGAGAACTGCTGAGGTACAAGACTTCATTTCTGGGTCTGGGTATTGAAAGTGAATGTTCTTGACCTGAGACAGGACTGTTTCCAATATAACAGTTCCCAGATGTTTGCTTGGTCTCACTTTACTGCATCTTGCTGAGTAGACACCAAAAGCTCTTTTTTTTTTTTTTTTCATTTTCTGTGGTCCTGCTGGAAACTACTGAAAACACAGGTGAGGACCTACATTAGTTCCTTGACCACTGCAAACATAAAACCTGTTTGCTCTTGGGCCTCCACTGCTCACAGTATCATCAGCCCTTCAGTGTGCATGGGTTCCAAAACTGGGTAAAAGCACAGAAAAAAAAATCACAAAGTGATCCTCAATACATGAGAACACCTCTCTATCAGGAAGGCCCTGAGCTGCAAATTGCTGGAGGATAGGAGAATGGGGAGGTGCCATATACACTCGCACCTTTCTCACACTCTTCTGTAGGTGTCTGTTGTTAGGCTCCAGGAAGACAGATACTCTGTAATTTGTCTCAGCTAGTAAAACAGTCTGAACCAACCAACCAAAAATTATTGTCATCATTGATCTACCAAGACAAGCTATCCTTAATGCCTTTTCCTTGTCATAACACAGCCTTTGGAGCTGGTAGTGCTGTTACCCTTGTTTTACAGACTAGGAGCAGAAACTTAAAAAATAAATTGAGTTGGAGATGCATTTCCTGAGGTCCTGCCCCCTCACCTGCATCACTGCACAAAGGACCTGGTTGGAGCTCTCACGTTTCCTATCTGATCCCACAATGGAGTTTCATTACCAAGAAAACCAGAACGTCACAGAAAAAGCCACTAAAACCCACCCTACTGTGGGATGGGGGGTAAACTCCCAACAAAGAGTTTGAAAAAGTGCTTAGTAGTTTAGATGTCTCAGTTTAAATGTAGCCAAAGAGATAAAGTGACCTGGCAAAGATTAAATAGCCAGCCTAGTGGGAGACGAGTATCCCAGGCTAGCCGGCAACCATGAAATGATCCCTCCCACACAGCAACAACTGTCTTCTGATCTTCTCATAATCTCATCTGAACGCAGCCAAGACTTAATGTTATCAGCAAGTTATCACACTCAGGGTTGTTTTTATTTTAGCTCGCACACATACCCACACTCAGACTCCCTGAAAAGGACATAAGCTCTGTAATTATGTATGGCAGGGGAAAGGCACTTGCTTTCACGACAGACAGATCCAGATTGTTAATGTTCAGAGAAGTTTTGTAACATTAGTGGGAGTCATGAACCTGAGCTATTATTGCAAACAGTCTTAAACTCTGCTTAAGGCAGGCAGTGAGATCTCAGAAGAAGTAAATTAAAAGTAAGGTGGGTTTTTTTGGTGGTAATCACACCACCAGCCAAAGTCTTCTCTGCCCGGTTTGTGTTCTGACTAGGAAAATGCTTCTGCAGCAGACCTGCTTCCACCAAAATGGTTTCATTCAGGTGAAAAAGCTTAGTTAACTGCACACAAGGCACCACATATCTCCATGCTGGAGCTAAGTGCTCTCTCTCCACTTCCCAGCACTTTGCAGGTTGGCTCTTGCCCCTGCTCAGCAGTTATTGAAAAGCAGCGATATCCAACCTATGGGCCATGGCTATATGCAGCCCACTTAAACAGTTAATGTAAACCACAGCTTGCTCCTACCTTTCTTTTCTCCTGTCCCCTCCTGTTTCAAGAAGGTACCCGTGGGCAAATGACATTCTCAAGTCAACAACCGCAGTGGGCAGAGGTTGCACTGTTGCACAAGGGGAGGTATAGTCAAGTCATGGGTGGGGGGGAAAGCTGGGGGACCCTCTGACAAACCTGCCCTCCTGGAAGCAGAGTTACAGCTCCCCTAACAGGAGTGGCTGAATGACACCGTCCTACCACAGCATCCCCAAATATCAGTCCTCTTTCTGCATGCAAAACTTAGAAAGTTGACAGCTGGTTTTCATTGTATCACATGAATAGCCAAGTTGAAGCCATTCTCCCGTCTCACCGCTGAACAGCAAGGGTGAAGGTAAGAGCAGGAGGTCTCCCTGGCAGACGTGCCTCTAAGCATTGGCAGAAACACCCTGAAATTAAGAGACAGGGAGTGGTAAACACTTGGAGAATTATATTTTTGGCACTTTTACTGTCTGGTACGGACTAAGTTCCTTGGGGCAACTCCTACACACATGCAGTAGTCAAAGGCTTAAGTAAAAAATACATGTGTTTTAGTGTAATTATTTCATATCCAGCAATAACCATTTCTTTAGGAAGTCCTAAGGCCAAATAAAGTGCACCTCCTCTGCCATAATAATCATACTTATTTAAGCTTAGTCTTGTGAGTCATAGTCAAAAGAGCAGGGGGGAAACCCTGGGACTGCCTGGAGACTTTCATCAGGTTTTGACATCTAACAGCTTCTGAGCTTTGCAGGATCAAATGGTTAACTTCCTATCTGCAGATTACTGAAGTAGAAGAAAGTGTTCCAGCTCTTTTTCTTGAATTTCAGCCCTACCTATCTGATGTTGCTACTAAATTCTGTTTAACAATTAAAGTTCCCTACTTCCACTACATTAAGTCAAACTCTATGTCATCTTAACATTTTCAGAAAAGGCTTTCATTAGCATGTAAAATATGTACTACGATAGAAATTTATTAATTAAAATCCATTTATGAAAGATGTTACGCTTTCTGGCCAAAAAAAAATTATGCTTCTATTCAGTTAACCTCCGCCAACAAAATTATCAGTGAAATATTTTATGATTCTAAAATTAAAAAGCTTTAGAATCCATCAAAGAAAAAAAGGACAGAGACTCCAAGCAAATGAGCATAGGAATATTTATACATTGGTATCTCCATGAAGTAATAGTCACTAAAATAAACTTTAGTCATCTGTATATTTTTTCAAGGTACAGAATGGTCTGATAAATGGATGCTTGCTCAGACACTAGTGCTGGTTTTCAGTTTGCATTCACTTTCACTACTTTCTCACCATAATAGCCTGGAAAGAGACGAGGTGCAATTTGGCTGCTTGCAAAGTCAACAATAAAATTCATATCAATATTAATGGCACTACTGCATGATCCTCAGATGAGAGAAAATTTGTAGCCATGACAAGGGATTAAGAATTTATGTCCTCCTATGACTGACCGGATCAACCTTTTACACAGTGGACTCTAGCGATCACTAATGAACTGGGCAAAACAGCAGAGCTGTAGGGACTTTGATTTGTACAAGGCTTCCTGCCTTCACCTGACTGTACATGACAGCTGAGCTATTTCAACACAAACATTCTAAAAATGCATTTTCCAAATAAAAAATGTTTTAATTTGTTCAGGTATGATCTCCACTTCATCTAGTTGTCTGATTTTGGTTTTGGCAGGGCTAGTGAAAAAGAGAAGTGTTGTTAGTTTTACCTTACATTTCAGTTCTTCCACTGAACATTTACAGTGTTATTTCTGAGTATGAGACTGAATAGGTTCCTCTTGCCTTTTGAAGCTGTTCTGTGATGCACTGGTGTGCATTGCTGCAATGAAAAATGGGATGCATTTCCTCTGTATCTCGACAGTAGGGCTACTCAGTTCATGTTTACCCAGATCCCACCTCCCTTTGGCAGGAACAAATACACCAACTCCAGCTCTCCCAGGCTTGCCCAACACCACGGCACTCCACAGCAGGACGCTACTGCTGCTCCCTGGGGCACAGCATGGAGAACAGCAGAAGCAGAAGATACTTTGCAAAAGCACTGGAGAAACTCATATCTCTGTTATTTAGGTGATGTCTAAGCAAAATGTACTCAGCTCACAGCTGGACTGGAGTCTGCCATTTTTGCTGCCCTGTTCCAAGTCAGTCACCTGGGTTATAACCATGCCTGGAACCAGCTCCAGGTTTCCCTGCCCTGCCACATCCCTGTCTTATTTCCATACTAGATATTACCTTTACAGGAGGTTTATAAAAACAAATTCTTTGGACCCTTATATAATGGACTGAAGTTCAGGGACCCAACTTTTCATACAAGTGGAGGATATAAAAGCCATGTTCGTAGTTTTCTGTACTGCAAACACAAAAACATTGGAAAACTTTTGAAAAAATGTGAACCCCCGTTCCTTTGAAAATAACTGTCTCAACGTGCTTCAGCTGCATTCACTTCTAACACATAATTGCTCCTCTTTCAGAGCTCAGGTTAAAAATATCAGGTAGACTGGTGAAACTGGAGTGCTGCTGGAGTTGATAAGCAGCAAAACACTACCCAGAATGTGAAGCAAATGTCAGCTTTACATTGAGCATGCATCTTTCTATTCAGCCATGTAATCTTCCAGTAATTTCCAACCAATTTGTGGCTAACTCCACTTAGAAAAATCAAAGTACTGATTTCAGTTTAAGGCTAAAGAAAAGATACATATTTTGCCAATGATTTTCTTCAGGTTAAATATTTAACTCTGGAAAATAGAATTCTTTTTTACGCAGGTCTTTTTAGCAACACAGTGAAATGTTGCCCTTTCAAAGCATGTTATTTACTTCACGATCTGTGGTAGAAGGAATTGAAGGTGTATGTCATTCTAACCTACCCTGAGAACTGGAAACTGGATGATATACAGCAGAAGTGATGCACTCATTTTCAAGAGGACTTCGCTGGCTTGGCATCAGTACAGAAAGTGTTGCACACACATCCTCAGCAGTATACCTGTTTTTCTCCCAAATAAGTTTCTAGTTCAACAAAGCATATTTTAAGTGCATTCCGGATTGGGGTCCCTGTATTTAAGTATACACTTAGGTATACTTCAGTATACGTCCAGTATCAACTGGACTAAGTCATTATATGTTTAGAAGGTGGACGAGGGGCAACATTGAATAATATATGTGTAAAGATGATTCAATTCAAAAGCTACTAAGAGAAAAAACAAGTAGAAAAAATCAAAATGAGGAGAGAAAAAACTGTAAAGATCTGAGAAACACACCCTTTGTTGAATTAAGCTTATCGTTTAAAAATTAATGAAGCATTAGGGGAAAAATACAAATTCTTATGGCAAAACCACATTTCTTACATAAGAAAAACAAGAAGTTACATTTTCCACAAGGCTTCCACCTTTACATGCTCATACAGAGAGAGCCAGATTTACATGTGTAAACAGCTCTCACAAGCACTGATTGGTCAGCCAGCAATTTAACTAGTGGGCTGGTTTGCACAAAATCACATGTACAAATTTATATGGCATTTTGGAAAATCTGGTGCCATGGAATTTTGTGCCTCTCTGCAGTTGCAAGCCCTATGGAAGAAGAATGAGAAACAGGACACAAACATGTATGCCCTTACAGTTTAGTTCTTCTTTTTGCATTCCACCCCATATGACCAGAGGCTTAATGTGTTCTCAGCTACAGCCTACGACCAGTTTTAATGTCATTGTATTTAAGAGCTAACTTTAATAAGCATAGTTGAGAAAGCAATGCAAGAGGTCTGGAAGGGATGAGCCAGGGCTATGAAGTTTGCCTGCTTTTGATTCACTGCCGTCAGCAGCTGAGAAGCAGAGTTGGAAAATATGGGAGGGAAATAAAGACGAAGGGGAGAGAGGGGAGAATTAGAACAAAGGGATGTGAAAAAAAGGACAACACTGAAGAGAGAAATTAAAAACAGATGAGGATCCTCATAATCTGAAATCTAATTTATATAACTGTTTCAGAATGAGGCAGTCTAACTGGGGCAACAAGCAGTGAAACAAAGAAAAGGAGTATGTAATAAATATTTTATTACATTAATCATAATAAGCTGCACTTTAAGTCTTGGCCAAAGCATATTCTTAAATCAAGCTGAGAATCTGAGCCGTTTCAGACTTAAGAGCATGAGGCTCACATGACTGTAATTAACATAATAAATCATGCTGTGGAGCTCTCTACACAGGCTGACAGTGCTTAGTTGATATATTGCTTATTAGAGACTGCAGACATTTTTCCCTCTATTTTATTAAAGTGCCATTGGTAATGAATCAAAAGGTACCCTTTTCTGTTCTGGCTGAACTATGTAATGCAGGTGTAATAGGAAACATGTGTTGGGAGCTTGTGCCATTGACTTCTGATAACACAGATCGCAGCCCTTGCAACCCAAAGAACTGCATTTCAGTACCTTTTCTCTCACCTCATCTTTTATTTAGCCAAGTACTCAAATTGCCTTGTTACTGAGCCTGCAGGTTTATTTCTGAAATTCTCTGACAGTGATTTTGCCCGACCAGACCAATTTGCTTTTGCCTTTCTGCACTGTGTATTCTCCACTACGAGTGAAGCGAGCTATGAAGGGCACAAACTCTATGAAGAGCTCACAATTTACAACCCTGCCTAACTAGTTTCAATGCACACTTTTAACACAATATTTCCATTGTCTTTACTGGGTCAGAGAGCAGAATTTAAGGACCAGCTCTTTACACAATTCTCCAGAGAGGATGAAGTGCAACGCTTAAAGTGAAACAGCTCCTGAAGTGGATTTTTTAGCCGGCATTTCTGTTTGGAGCCTGTGCTGAGAGTCCTCTCCTCCTTGCACTCCAGAAAATAATGATGACTTTGAGCTTTACTTTAGCCTTTGCAAACACAACTCTTACCATATTAGGAAGGGGTGGAAGTTCAAAGATGTAAAGGTACTACAAGGTTGGGGGAGACTCAACAGCTGGGCAGAGACATGAATGCATCCCAACCTGGGGAAAGGCCACAGACCTCAGGCGCTAGATACTCTGCTGGGCAGCTGCTCACACACCCTGACTGACCACAGTGCACACACTTTGTTCCAGACTAGCCACAGCACCTCCAGGCATTTGCCAAGACGGGGAGTCCCAAGAGGCACAGGAGCAGCTGGAAATTCTGCACAGAGAGGAGACAGAGATAAGGAATGCACATTCATCAGGAACCAGGCTGTTGTTCGTGGTACAACTTGTTTATTTCTGTCCTTGGATACATGTTTAAACTTACTTTACCATAGCTTAATTGAATAGATACTTCATCACATTTTGCAGCTCTACCTGAGTAAAGTCTCTTTAAAAAAATGGAGGAGTTCCAATTTTTTTCTAGCTATGTACACATACAGAGAGCATACACACACATAAACACCTCTTTGCTCCTCACAATATTGTTATTATTTCTCTTCTGTAATTACGCTGTCAAAATTTTCCTGTCAGGATTGTATTGTTATTTCCATAAAAATAATTTGTTTTTCTCTATAGGATAGGAACAGTCAGTTCCCCTGCTACTGAATGAGTTCATACCAAAACTGACACCAGCTAATTCATGTAAGAGGTGACACGGGGTATAGTTTAATGGATATAATTAGGGATGTATGTTATACATATATATATAGCTATTTTATTATGCACTAGCACAATAAACAGGCTAATGTATTTAAGAACTGTACGAGGGAATGGTAAATAGGACAAGTTATTTGTCAAACTGTAAGTTTTCTGAGAGCTATCTGAAATCAGGGGAGAGGAACCAGAGGCAAAAAGATGCTTCTTTGCACACAGAGAAAAAAAGGAATATAAATCTGTGGGCAAAAAGCAAAGCATACATCAGCACACAGGCACAAACGCTGCACTGTAATGCCAAGAATAGTTTTCTTGTCTGTTAATTTGTTTTCTTGGATGTATCATCAGTAAGGGAGAGCAAGTCCTGAACAACTGGCAGCACTCCATTTCCCAAGAGTCAACGACCGAAAAAAGATCCCCATAACCTGGCACATCCACATGACAGAAGGACAGAGCTCACCACAATCAGAAAAGTGCTCCAAGTTGTGGACAAAATTAAATTATTCCCATACAAAAACATCCATGCTTCAGTGGCTCATTCATACTGCTATTCTTGACCAGCCACAGTAGTAAGGCAGAGATTATGTGGATGCCCAGGTGAGAGAGAGGCAAGTGTAAACAGAAAACTGAAGCAAGCTATTCAAAGATTAGAGATGAACGTCCGTATCTTTCACAGGTTTGATCTTTGGGTACAGGTATGTCCTGCTTGAAATAATTCAGTAATACAGCACATTCAGCTTTTGCACTGGGGTGATGTGACCTGGGTCAGAATAGCTCAAAATCAATTTTTTCCTTCTCTGAACAAAATAGAAGGCCGGCTGTTTTCTTTCTCTCTCCCTCCCCACCCCCCCATCCCCCTGGACAAATCAGCATGCGATTAAGTATTATTTATCCATAGTTTATGGTTTCAAGTGATGTTTTTATCACAAAGACACCGTTAATGAAAAGCAAGAACAGACCACGGTGTTACTGCCTGCCAGTCTAAAGATATCCTGAGTTTAACAAACAGGAACACATACAGTATTTCTGTGTGCGGGTGTGCACCTACTGTTTAATTAAAGTTAATGGGAACGACAATTATATGTTAGAAGTAAGATGCAGCCAATGAAATTAATGGTCAATGTATAATTAAGCACATAACATAAAGCTTTCATCAGACCCAGCAAGGTCCTCAGCACCACTTTTCACACATCATGCATCCAGGAAGCCCTGTCCGAGCTCCCACCAGTGGGGGGATTCTGTGGCTGTCAGGACCTGGGAACTGCTGCCTCTAACACATCTGTGTGACCAGCAGCACCCTGCCATTTTTGCAGAGCAGCATTGCTTGGCTCCAGACAAATGCAGACTCATTTGGGAAACAAAAATACAGCTCTGCCCACCTGTCCCACAGAATCCACTAGCCACATTCAAACTATTCAGAACAACCAGTGTCGAAAGCAGCTTTTGTGCAACCAGTCCAGAAAGTGCCCCAGCAAGAAAGATTCATCAGGGAAAGCAGGCATTTCAGTGTTTCTCTTGAGGCTCTGATTTAACAGCCTGGTTCAACACTTCCTGCAAACAGCATGGTCATATGTTTCACTTAGGTATACTTTATCAAAGAAAGATGGATTTCAGCATGTTTCAGTGTTTCCAGGATCTGGATGTTTTAGCAAGCACTGCTCTGTGCTCTGCTGGCCATGATAAAATATCTACTGTCACGCTTCTGTTTTCTTTTCTGGAAAAATTCAAACAAGAATTTCTGTATTCAAAATTCTTATCTTGCTTAGATACACAGAAAATACACTCAAAAATTTTTAGTGATCTGTTTCATGCTCAAGCAGGTTCTAGGTTCACTGCAAGCACAAACAGAAGATGACATGACAGCACAAAACTCCCTAAAATGGAAATAATTTAGGTATGAGGAAAATGGGAGAAATGAGAAGTCATTGTGTGCTGGCTTCACAGAACAGTTTATTCAAAAATGGCATGCTCCCATAATGGAGACAGGTGAAAGCAGTTCTTTCCAAGGTTTACTGCTGCTATTAACAGCTTAGACCTTAAATAATGTCCTGGTTTGAGGTAAAACAGAACCAATTTTGGTCAGTAACTTCGCTTCTTAGCTGGGCCTCTCTAACAACTGAAATTAACAGCATATTGTGCAGACAGTGTTCACTCTCTCAGAGTGATAAGACCTATGTTGATAGCTGATGCCCAGCCATGGGATGCAGAGAGGCTCTTGCTTATACTTATTGCTATAACACCCGAGGACAACCAACTTTGTTATTTGCCCCGTTGGAGGGTCGGAAGCGGAAAAGCATAGAGGGGTCCCACCGGCAGGGAGAAGCGGACAGGACAGGTGACCCAAAACTGACCAACAGGGTATTCCATCCCATCTGCCTCATGCTCAGTATAAAGGCTGAGGGATCAAAGGGTCAGCTCTGGCTCTCTTCCTTCAATGGCCGACGTCTGAGGAGGACTCTGTTCATCTGCCTTTGATCCCGATCCTGAATGCAGATCCGGAATCCAGTTCCCATCTACCACTGAGTCCAGCCTGGGACTGCCCCAGTGCCAGTCGTGATTGTCATCTCGGGAGCTTGATGCGGTTTTGTATATATTTCATTATTTCTTTTTTATTTTATTATTAATATTTCATTAAAGTAGTTTAGTTCCTTCTAAACTCGTAAGTCTCTTTTTCCTCCTCTGCCCCTCTCGTTGAAGAGGGGTAGAGGAGAGCATCTGTCGGTCCCATCTGGGGTCCCCCAGGTCCCCAGTAGCCAATTTGGCCTAAACCACGACAAATACATATGTGAAATGGTTCTTCGGTAGACAAATTTACTGAAGTACCAGCCTCGTTCAAAGTGGAAAAACACTCTCAGAAAGTATCCTGACCTAAAATGCCAAGTCCTGTATTCTCTTTCCATTCCAGCACCCCATCCAAAGTGCAAAAGGAAAGTGCACATCTGAGGCCTTTCCAGTGTCAGTATCTCCCTTGGCTGCTATGCTGCCCCTCCTCTGCAGATCCCAGTCTGATCCTGCCTTCCCTCTCTTTTCTTACTTGCAGACTCACAAATCATCCGATGAAAATAGCTCCAAAATTAAACAGAGAAAATGCAAAGGCCACACAAAGAAAACATCTCTGATCAAAACCACAATGTTAAATAATTTTCTATTTCCTAAAAATAAAGTGAAGTCCAGTACAGAGTTGTCCAGTTTCCCTTGTTGTTTCCACATGTTTTCAGGAGAGCTGGAACCAGCAGAGGCCTTATTTTCTTCCTTTATATACCAGTATCACAAAACTTTGCACAGAACAGTAGTCAGTTTAAGATGCTTTTAGTGAAAGGGAGTGCACCTAGGTCATTGGTTCTTGCAAAAATCATTGTTTTCTGCTTCTCACTCGTGCTTCTTTTTTTTGGCTTTTCTGCCTTCCATGTTGGGGTAGTGGGGGAGAGGGTACATTTCTGAGTCTGAAATAAACACTGATGCTCCAGAACACGACCATTCATTGCAGTGGGCAGTTTCTCTTTTGGTATGACATGCCATTTTACTTAATACTGTTTGTGCTATGGTACTTTGAACTAAAAATATATATTTAAATGAAGTGTCAATACTTTGCAGTGATGCAATTCCTCTATTCAGAACCCCAGCAAATATTCCTGACTGTTTGGCAGCTGAACTTGGCATGCTTTACAGATTTAATCCTTAAAAACTGCTGGGGCCTAGCTGCAATAGGTCTTTTTAAGGGTACAGATTCAACTCCTGGCTACAGGCACACAGCTTCCACAGGCTGTATGGAAACTACCATTTCTAACCTGTTAGAGGATCAATAGGCCTATGCAGTTTTTATTGCAAGAATACAACTCAAAACCCATCCCCAAACATCTCCCACACCAACCTACTTTCAGCGTGAATATTTATGAACAGTTTCCTCCAAAATGTATATATATCAGCAACGCTGCTGCCAGATGATGTCTTTGCATGCTGCAGGTAGTTCCACTCAGAAGAGGTCCACAGTGAACAGGGAAAACAAGCCCTGACATCAAGAAATGCAGCAGCCTCATCTCTTGTGTGCGTAGCTGCTTTGACAAATACTTAGTATTTAGGACAGCAAGAAAATAGTCCTCTACATGACAAGTCTGCTGCTGGTCTTCAAGGCTGCAAAGAGGCTGGCATGAGCCTTCTGTGTCTGGAAGGAACTTCCACTAGAGAAATATACGTGGAATCCTGAAATGGTGATAAATACATTTCTTAACTACAGTGAAAATCTAAAGATGTTCTACTACTTCAGGAGTCTTCATTTCAGTGTTCTTCTGCAAGAATTAATAACTTGGTAAATGCTTCTTGTAGGAACAGCTTCATAAAACATACTCTTGTATTAGAATTATTAATACTATGGCTTTTGACACTGTCTCCCATAACATCCTCATTAGGAAGCTGAGGAAGTGTGGGCTAGATGAGGTGACAGTGAGGTGGATTGAGAGCTGGCTGTGTGACAGGACTCAGAGGGTTGTGATCAGTGGCATGAAGTCTAGCTGGAGGCCTGTAACCAGTGGTGTCCCCCAGGGGTCGATACTTGGTCCAATTATGTTTAATATATTCATTAATGACCTGGATGAGGGGACAGAGTGTGTAGCCTCAGCAAGTTTGCTGATGATACCAAACTGGAGGGGTGGCTGACTCTCCAGACGGCTGCACTGCCATCCAGCGTGACCTGGACAGGCTGGAGAGCTGGGCAGAGAGGAACCTAATGAGGTTCAACATAAGCAAGTGCAGGGTCCTGCACCTGGGGAGGAAAAATGCTAGGCACCAGTATAGGTTAGGGGTGGACCTGCTGGGAAATAGCTCTGAGGAGAAGGCTTTGGGGGTCCTGGTAGATAGTAAATTGTCAATGAGCCAGCAGTGTGCCCTTGCTGCCAAAAAGGCCAATGGAATCCTGGGCTGCATAGGGAAGAGTGTGGCCAGTAGGTCGAGGGAGGTCATTCTCCCCCTCTACGCAGCACTGGTGAGGCCACAACTGGAATACTGTGTCCAGTTTTGGGCTCCCCAGTTCAAGAGGGACAGGGAACTGCTGGAGCGAGTCCAGCGAAGGGCAACCAAGATGACTGAGGGATTGGAGCATCTCCCTTATGAGGAAAGGCTGAGAGAGCTGGGACTTTTTAGCCTGGAGAAGAGAAGGCTGAGGGGAGACCTTATTACTACTTACAAATATCTAAAGGGTGGGTTGAAGGAGGATGGAGCCACACTCTTCTCGGTGGTTCCCAGTGACAGGACGAGGGGCAATGGGTGCAAGTTGGAACATGGGAAGTTCCGTTCCAACACACGAAAAAACTTCTTTACAGTTCGGGTGACAGAGCACGGGCACAGGCTGCCCAGGGAGGGTGTGGAGTCCCCTTCTCTGGAGATGTTCAAAACCCGCCTGGATGCAGTCCTGGGTAATGTGCTCTGGGCAATCCTGCTTTAGCAGGGGAGTTGGACTAGATGATCTCTAGAGGTCCCTTCCAACTCTGAAGATTCTGTGATTCTGTGATTCTTTTTTTTTATTTTATTTGATTGTCATGCTGTGTACCCAGATTATAAAAGCAAACAGATGAATACTTTGCCAAGGCTGAATTTGTCCTTTTTATGATACTGTCCTGCTTTTAAACAGAACTCCCTCACCATAATGTAAAGATAAATAATATCTGCCTCATTAGCAGAACTTCTAGAATAAAGCCCACAAAACATTATTTTATAATTTAACAGTGTTGGACACAGATAATTAAGGGTGGGAGTGGGCTGGCAAATCCATACTGCAAGATCAGAAAGTAGCAGCAGTGCAGGATGCTTCATTTTTCTGATGATTAAAACTATAATGATTTAATTTTATTCTTCTAAATAAGCCAGTCCCGTGCAACTTTAAAAAAAAAAAAAGTATTATGCTTTTTGTAATTATGTATCTCAGCACTTCGTATTTTTAGTTCAGCTACTAGAGCAAGAATAGGTATCAATTATGGGACCCAAAGAGTCACCAGAGGACTCTGAACTAAAGTCTTTAGTCCAACACAAAGAGGAAGAGACTGTCTCACCCCTACATATGTTTAATTGTTCGCTTGACCACATTCAGCAGCGTATGTCCCCGGACGCAGGCTTCAGCAGTCACTTTTGCCAAAAGTCATCAATCTTTGTACGTAAATTACAAACACAGAGACCAATCAGCAATTATTTCAATATTCTTGGAAGAGCTTAAATAAAGCTTTGTAACTTTCTTTTGACATGATTATTTGTCTTGTGTTACATTCATTCTTGGCACAGTTCCACTGGACTTGGAAGCAGTGCAGCAGGGATTAATTTGGCCTTTCTGTATGTATGGCTGATGCTTTATATACCTCTAAAAAACAGCATTATTTTTTCTTGTTTGCACTTCTTTAGAATGTGCTAACTGACACATTTTTCTTCCTTGCAGTGTAAACAGTGATTTAGGAGTTTAAGCTAAACCTAGTCAAAACTGACAATTCATGAGGTGTGAGGGACTTCTTTCTCCTCTAAGTCTTGTGACATTTTGATGCTCATCTAACAGCTCTTAATCCATGAGTCTTCACGACTCACAAAGAGGATCTCAGCTCCCACTTAATTTAAACCCACACAATTGCACAGAGAGAGAGGGGGAAAGGGAGAGGTCCTGGTTTGTTTGATTGCAGAAAAATACTTAAAAATATTCCACCTAAAAGCTCTACATCAGCATCAGACAACCCCCAGACACACTGCATTTTATAATGGTCATGTTCAGATAGAGACATTATGTGAACACCTGGAACTGACAGGGATGTCCACACTGGGAGCAGAGCATGAGTCAACTCACATTAGATGCCAATCATGAAAGACTGCCATCTCTGCTCGCACCTTCCTGTGATGAGAGCACAGGACCAGAACTAGATCGTTGCCCAAATCACCAGGCTAAGCTGATCACCAGGCACTGATCTGGGATCCTGACATACCAGCTACAGAAAAGAAAAGAATGGGTAGGAGCTCAGAGGGGAGACATCAGAGTCAGGAAGGCTAAGTACTGCCCTCAGCACAAACCAGGGCACCATCCGTCATGGCACACATTCAACTGCTGATACTGTTCAATAGCCACGGCAGAGGGACAGTGTGCGGCACACTGACTAAGAAAGCAGTGGTGCTTGTGGACCATCTGTTTCCCTTCCAAATTCTGCAAAAACCTGTACATGTAAAACGTCACCCAGCAGCACAGCTAATTCAGTGATGGATATGCATGATGGCATTGTGACGGTACCCACAGAATATGATTTGCCACATGTCTGACAGAAGCAACAACCCTAGTCACTTCATTTACAGGATATTTTATTTTGCATCTCTACTCACTACACTTTGCGATCTGCACATTTTGTACATATGGATTTGTCATCTTTTTGGTGTATCGTCATGGAAATCTTTGCTTCTGTATTTATAGTGTTGGACCAGAGATGTCTTGCTGCACTGTTGCACATCTTTACCCTCAGTTTTCAGGTGGAAAGTAAGTACTCTTCATAAATACTTGAGCAATTCTGCTTATGAAGTAAGTCCTACCTCTCTTGAGGACCAAAACTTGCCTTCCTTCCACAAGAAAAAAAGGACTAAATAATACCTACGTACATTCTTGAAGGCTTTGCTAATAAAGAGGTAAAGAACAATCTGAAAATTCACAGATGAATGTCCACTTATTAGGGCTGAAGTTTAACAAAAATAATTCAGTATATTCCACAATGCTTAGATGGAGACCTAAACCCAACAGAAATCAGTGTCTAACTTCACTGAATCTTCACTGGAATGCCACTTCACTTTCAAGACACAAAAATACCTTTGTAAAGTCCCTGCTTACACATTCAGTTGCCATAGTTTAATTTAAAAAAGAGAAAAAAAAGAGGAATGTTTGAAAGAGAAACTAGTCCAAAAGTATAATGTGGCTTAAACTGGCCTAAACTAACGTGTATCATCAATATTTTTGATTTCATGGAGAATCTCACTGAAATTTTCATGAACTATGAGATTAACATGCACAGAAACTGCAGCTCTGTCTGATACACATGCAAAAATGTTACTTAAGCTAAAACTCTGAGTAATAATTCTTGTTGGTTGGATTGCACCTTTTAATCATAACTTATCATTTAATAACTTAGTCCTGCAAAGCCCTACAAACATGCAACCAGTTCTAATGGGATCAGGAGCAAGTTGTCATATATTATTTTAAAATTAAGCAACACTTGGTATAGGACAAGGCAGAATTTAAATTCCCTGCTCACTTTCAACCATACCTTCGTTTGTTTGTCAAGCATCCCCTGCGCCTACATACTAACAAAACCTTTATGGTCCTTGGTATAATTACTTCCTGACCTTTTTTTTTCCCCCCCTCTTACATAGGAATTATACTCATCCTTGTTTCTGTCTGTTTGGGACAGAAACATTTTTACATAGGATAGAGAAATACCCTCTTGTAGTTCAGTATTGCTCAAATTTTATGCATCATGCTCCATTTCCAGTACATTGCTCTTTGTTAAGAGACAACCTAACGAAATCACTGCATGTAAGCCATCACCCTACTCCAGTCTTTAATCAGACCTCCACATCTTATCTGCAAGAATCTGTTGTGCAGAACCATGCATCTGTAATAAATTCACTTGCCAACATTGTCCACTTTTCTGCAAATTGAAGATTTATTTATGCCAGCACTTCCTTCCCAAAGGAGCAGGCTGTATGGAAATCGGAGACTTCACTGATGTGACTATCAAGTTTTAGTCATCTGTCAATCATTTTACCCTAGTTAAAATGCAGCTACCTCTGCGTACAGTAACAGCATATTACAACAACACTATACTAGGCTGAGGAGGGGAACTGCATAACACTTTTTGAGAACAACACAAGAAATTAAGTATTGAGAACATAACTGACTGAACTGGAATTTGGACAGCACATGGACATAACATTGCTGTCTATGTAAAAAGCACTAGGAAGTTTTTAGAGTTGATTTACACAGCGGGTGTAAATCCAGGTGCAATCCCACTTTGTCCTCACAGTGAGACACTAGACATGAACCAACCCTGTTCTAGAAACTATATAAATGTGAAAATGTGGTGCTTGTAATCTTCTTGTAAAATTTAACCCTATGCAGTTAACAACTGCTGAGCTTGTTTGGCTTCTGAGGACCTGGCAAAAGCAGTTTGAAAGGGCTTGGTTATTTTAATGAATCTGTTGAAAGTAAATCACTCTCCCAGATAACACGCACCTACATGAGCAAATTCTGCCTAGGTTTGTATGCCATTGCCCAAGCTTGCAAGTTTGAGATGGAGCAAGTTGCAGGGGCAGGTTGGTAGAAACCAGCTCTAGCATATAAAGCAGTGACACACTATAAACTAAGGAATGCAAAATAAGTAGGTTTACCAGGCAATTCAGATTGACATCAGGCATCTCCTATCTCTCATATTTAGCTGAGCAGAGTCAGTTCTAAACCAGAGGGAAATTTGTAAGGGAATTTCTGTGAGGGATATTACATGAAAGTACTACTGCACAGTGACATGTCAAAGATGCAGCCATGCAGAAATGGGTCCCAAAGAAGAATGTGCTTTGCTGTAACTAAAACAATTGTAATCCTTTCTAATTTCTAATGCCTAGAGGGGTTTTACTTAGCAAAACTGGGTATTTAACTTTGCCCATTGTTTTACATGGCAACAAGATCTGCAGGCTCTTGCCAATTAATAGATTTAGTAGTGTTCTATCAGGTTTCAGGGTGTCCAGGTTGAAGTATCATCCAGGCTGTTAAAGTAATTGTTTTTAGCGCTTACAGTCTGCTACAATGACTGCACAAAGGCAATTTCTCCACCACTCCCCCCACCCCCCACCCCC
>NW_009649559.1:332086-333062 GCF_000708025.1 Charadrius vociferus | reverse complement strand
CCCCCCCCGTTTGGCTCTGCTCTGTCTGACCAGACACTCTTCAGGCTGAACCAGCAAGGGAGCAGACAGGGAACTTGCTCCTGCCCTCGTCTCCTCCTGGGATGGCACCACTCACCAGCTAGAAGAGCAAACCCAGCACTGTCTGCATTCAGTTCCTGACGGAGCTAACGAGTCTGCTTAAGAACAGACCTCCAGAAGACCTATGGCCAACAATGAGTTATTCTGCACGTGGGATAATCATTCAGCAGAAGTACGCTGTTTTAACATGCTCTTTATCTGATATGTTGATCTGTTTGTGCTAATTCTTGGAGCTTTGGCAGCAGCAGGGGATGAAAAAAATGAAGGACACAGGATATGAGAACTTCCACTGAGGAGAGGGAAAAAAAATCTTTTTTTCTATTGGATTAAAGTTTAAGTGTTATCAATTTCACGGTTAAGGTTGTGGTTGTCCTTCTCATCTCTGCAGGCTGCGCTGATTTACTGGTCAGGGAAACTACTTAATAAAGATTTATAGAAGCGCAAACCTCTCTCCAGGTACTTTCCTTTTGCCCTCCTTTGCCTCTCCATATCAAACATCACCTTTCTAACAGGGTGAAGGCAACATCCGACCCCCAACTCTAGGCTTCACTTGGCTGAGACCACTTCTTTCTGGTTCACTGAAAGAGTGCACGGACAGGCTTCATGTCCTCCCTGCCCCATGCATACAGCAAGGCGGCTGCACACCCTCTCCCATGACACAACTGCACCCAAAATGGACCTATAAACCTGTCCTAAAAGAGCCCTTTCCCTATGGCAGTGGTACACTTTCTCACAGGAGATACTCCTGGCCTTTGCTCAGTTGAGGTCTTCCAAATCCTCTTCCAAGCGGGGAAGGGGGGATTGTCTATCTACTGACTTGTGAGCCGGCGGGACCGGGGTACCCTCTCACAATGCAGTACCTCCTCCCTGGCCTGTCCCTGGGGTCCACCCCCAAAAC
>NW_009649559.1:309653-331076 GCF_000708025.1 Charadrius vociferus | reverse complement strand
TGGTCCCGTGGCTGTGGGCCCAGCTCACCAGCTTGGAGAGGTTTTCTCAGGAGGTGTGAAGGCAGTCCTCCATGGTACAGGATCAACAGCGCCTCGCCGCTGGGAAGTCAGCTGAAGACACAGTTCAGATCACAGGGTCCTGGCACTCACAGTCGCGTGTTGCCAAGCTCATGCTTGCTGCTCGCCTGCAAACAAAGAGCAAAACCCCGCTCTTCAGCACTCCCAAAGCAAGACCACATTTGCACGGGCAAGCGAAACATTCATAAACGCCACTAAACCCATTCCACTCTCATCACAAGCGCTCCAAAGCACGTTTCTCAAAACAGCGCCTGCTTTTAAGCAGCCTCATTCCTCATTCTGCCTGCAAAAAATGTGCCTTTAAACCCAAGGGAAGGAATATCACTGCAATACACAACTAAAGTAAGATAAAACAGCTTTTTAAGCAAGCCAGTTCAGTATCAGCAGCAATATGATTTGAAGCTTAAATCTCTGACAAAATTCAAATGCAGATGAAAAGATGGTGACTCTATCTTCATACATAGGAAATGAAAATTAAATAAAATCTTAAAACATACAATTCATCTTGAACATCAGGGCAGCAATCAAGAACCAACTCAGACACTCACTCTGTACCTGATGAAACTTTATGACGTTTTACATCATTTATGCACGTTTCTCAAATGTATCAAATATCTCCTTTTCAACTGAATTTGACAGGCATCAAAATGAAGGCCAGAAACTTTTTTAGTTTTTAATAGAAGGAAAAAACAAGCAAGTTCACCCTTAACTGTGCTATACTGGCAATCATCAATTGTCCAAAGGCTTAACAGAAGCTTAAGGGACCTGCAAGGTTTAAGTTGTACTCTTCTTTAGGATCTGAGAGTTAACCTTTTGCTTTTTCACTATACTGTTTATTTCCCCAGATCTAAATGATGATTCTGTTCAAGACAAACACCTGCCATTTTCACCAGAACTATTTAGAAATTTGTAGCACAAGGCACGGACTTCTGGGGCAAGGGCCATGAATCCTACAATATTTCAGGTCACACATAAGAATACAAAACCTGTCACATGTTCATCTTTTCCTGCCAGAACCTGCTTCCTGCCCATATGGTACAGATACTTTCCAGGCAAGGTCTTGTTCCACAGAAGACTGCAAGCTCTCAACTTCTCTTTACTTCAGCACTAGGACTTTCTAGGAGACCTTGCAGTTGTTTCTCCAATGCACCTTTCTTTTAACACCATAAAAAAGACAACAAAACATGATGCAGGAGCGGCTTAATTTGTTTAAGTGAATAGAAAAGAAGGAAAAAATAAAGTAAACTTTCTTTCAGTAAACAAGGAAGAGCAAGGAATTGTAACATAACTCAGCTAAAACCACTGAAATTATTTACAGGTACCTTCTTGGACCGTAGCTTTCTTTCCCTGAGCGGTTTACCAAGGTATCTGGGATCAAAATTCGGTAATCTCAGTAGTAAGCTTCTGATGGTATATTAGCATGGCTATGAGGTATTTCTGGAATTAATGGCACGGGGCTTGGTCACTGATGAACATTAGGGCACTGCTGGGGCTGGGGGCCAAGCAGCTGGGACAGCCCCAGCCCCAGGCATTGGGCACTGAACTGACAGATCCAGTCTGAACTGAAATGGGGCTCCTGGGCTGAGCAGAGCTATTAAGGTCCATGGGTGCCCTCAGGGCCTTAATTAAGGTAGCAGTGGTAACACTCAGTTTGTATGTGTCTGTTGGCCTCCCTTATCTGCTCTAAATCATCTGTTTAAATCATCCAATGTAGGAGGTTGTCCAAAGGAACATTTGCTGTCAATAATTATTTTTTTAACTTTTATTTTGCTTATAATGTTCTATATTCCACACAATTCCAGATCTAAGATGCAGCCAATGCCCATTTTCCTGTTCTCCAGGCATTTTGACGCTTAGCTACTGCAATAACAGTCTTTTTTTTTTTTTTTTACCACAACCAGATGAGATACAGTTAGTCAAATGTCTGTACAATCCTAGAGCAAATCACTGATCACTTTGAGAAAGATGGCACAAAACAGTTTTTGCACTGATCCCACTACTGGGATACTGGACCCCTCAGTAGTCCATTTCTGCGGTGGGAAATTCTCACCTCCTACTGTAAAGATCCTCAAGGACCATGGCTGAAACAGATCAAAGTAAACTGTGAGGCTCTAGCTGACCAGGTCCAGGTAACTTGGACTCCATCGGTCTGTAAGAAGGTGAGCACCTCCCAGATGGACCCCAACACAAAACCTTCCCTCAGGGTCCTCACTATTATTAATACAGAACTGGACAGTCTCTCTTTCTTTACACTATTGTCTTACTTTTAAGAATGAAGGTTGTTTGAGTTGCCAGAGAAGGTTAGTAGTAAAAGAGCTCAAAGTCAAAATTTCATGGTTGCTGGGCACAGGCTGGGCTGTGAATGTTTTGAGGTTACTGCTCAGCTAAATTAATAGAGATTAAATGTACGTTTATATTCCTCTAACGATATCCATGTTTCCTATCTCACCAGCTGTTAACCTGCTAGAGGTCACTTTTTCAAACAAGGGATCACATTTCAATACAAGTTCAACTTGGTAAATACATACTTTAAATTATTAATCACCTAAGTGGAGCTTCTTTCATTAAAGTAACCAAGGGATACCAAAGAAACTGCAGCACTGTCAGATGATAGCACAATCTGAACGTCTGTCTTTGTATACTCCCGATGACAAAGCATTCACCTCTGGTGACTTTCTCAGACAGATAAAAGTACCTGGGAACTTCTGCTCATTTCTGCAGGCCTCTTTGGAGGCTCTCCCTAACCTCCTCCCTCCTGTGCTTTGTGAACACAACCTGCAAGACTAAGAGCTCCAGTTGTTCTCATCTCACTTATAGTTTCATACAGGCAGAAAAGCCCTCTACAAGTCTCTCTTTAGTCTAGAGAAAAAAAGATGAGGGGGGATCTTATTAATACATACAAATACTTAATGGGAGGATGCCAGGGGGATGGGAGCAGTCTTTTTTCAGTGGCGCCCAGTGATAGGGCGAGGGGTAATGGGCATAAACTTGAACATAGGAAGTTCCATCTTAACATGAGAAGGAACTTCTTTACTTTGAGGGTAGTGGAGCACTGGAACAGGCTGCCCAGAGAGGTGGTGGAGTCTCCCACTCTGGAGACATTCAAAACCCGCCTGGACGCTGTCCTGTGTAACGTGCTGTAGGTGACCCTGCTCTGGCAGGGGGGTTGGACTAGATGATCTCCAAAGGTCCCTTCCAACCCTAACCATTCTGTGAATTCTGTGAATTCTGTGAATTTTGCCCAACTGAAATGCAGCATTCACGCCAATGTTATGCCTCATTTTGTTCCCCGGCCTCTTCTACACAAGCATTTTTAGAAGCAAAAGGAACTGCATCATGGCTCAAAAAGACAGCTACTCAGTGCCTAAGCGCCCCTGGAGAATGTTTTCCCTAAAATCAACACAAATTACTACCTCCCTACTCACTTGCTCTTCAAAGTCACCTGCCAGCTAGCTGCAGATAACCATGTCTGCTCTATGCCAAGGGAGGTGAGGACCTTGTGTTTCAGTGGTTTTGCAGCCTGCGTATCCCTGCCCACCCACACTCATTCACCAGGCAGAGGGTGCCCTGTGCAAACAAAAACTGGAAACCGAATGGACAAGTACTGCCTATGATTCCCTTTTTGAGGCTCACCAGGTGTCTTTCCTCCCCATGCAGGCACTGTGCCTCACTGGTGGGGTTAAGAATGGGGCCAGCATGAGAATTTGTAGACACATTGCAAAATCCTAGGTATTTTTCCAACACCTTAAAAATTAAGCATGACAAGGAGGGAAGTAATGGATAATGGATGAACAGGCAGAAGAAGCACATCGTTAGGAAACAGAGTAAAAGTAATGTAAGATTCAAGCTTGGTTTTGCAGTAGCTCAAGCCAGGGCACATGCACAGAGAACAACAGCTACCATAACTCAAATTCCAGCTTCTCTTATTCCCACATACACCCCCAGCAACAGTACAAATCTCACAGAATCACCTGAAACACAAAGCTCTTTGCATGACCAGTGCCTCTGTGCAGTATAATAAATGCCGTAGATCCTCACCTTGCAAGCCTTTCAGGCACTGGAGAAGGTTCCCCTTTTCAAACATACAGCTTTTAAACATCTAAAATTTTTTTTTTAATATATATTTGGTTGTTTGTTTTAAACCTTTTAAGGATACACTTTCAATCTTGACAGGGGTCAAAACCCCCAGGGCTTCCACATTTCTGCTGATGGGTGTATTCAAAGATACAGACATACAATGCACCCTACCACAGAAGAAACACCAAAAGATGGGAGCAGTAACACCACACTCACGGAAGGCAAACAGGACAATATGGGAAGTGAACAGAGGAAAGGAGGGAGAGCTATACTCAGGGCTATAGTCAGAAGCTGCATCTGTGCAAACCCACAGGAAAACATGGAGCTGCTCAGTTGCTGCACAACCGGGGACGTATCTTGAGAAGACAGAAAACCCAATTTGGCTGAAGAACCATTTTCTGCACAAGGCAATGAGATCAGGTCAACCACCACGATCTAACTTGTTTGTGCAGGGCTGAAAATCTAAAGACATCATTTATTCAGAAGCAATGCGTCTTCAAGTTCGCCAACTGCAGCAGAAGTTGACAACGGCACTTTGGCAGGGAGGGACTCATCCTGTAGAAAGCACAGCAAATCCATCATTATCTGCCCGGTTTCCTGAAGAGGGACCTTGTCTGCTCAGTCAGACAGCATGCTGCTGGCTGACAGTCCGCTCTTGTTTGCTAATTCACATTTTTAAAGATTATGTAAGTCATTCATTTAGACTGGCAAGATTAGATAAGATGACTCATGCTTAATAACCTGCTAACACGTATACTCTGAAATCATGCGGTAGCTGGCAAAAACACGCTATAGCTTCAGTATGAATAACACTGGTATTTTAACTGCATTACAGATGGCGAAGCCTTAACCTTCCACAGAACTTTTCTGCAGTTGAGAGCCTAGCAATATCTAATCCAGAGTGAAGCACGTCTAGGTGGTGGAAATTCACTGAAACTATCTGGACTCTAAATTAAGAATCCAATTTTATGGCTTTTTTAGATTTTATGACCTCATTTCCAACATGTAGCTGTAGTGACTAATGTGTGCAGAGTATGTGCTATGCCAGAAAGTGTTACTGTTGCAAAACCATTCCTTGAGATCCGTTAATGCATTAACTGGAACATCATTTGATTTGGCAAAGTGAGTATTTGCTGTATCCAGAACCAGGGGTTTGCCATAGGAGATTTACTTGGTGACCAAAGAGTAATGAAAAATAGCAATCTCTGAAGCGCATCCCTCTTCCATGTTCCAGGATGGGACTTGGCTTAGCTAGTTTCATGCAGATAAAATTCTTCCTGATTTTACATACAGCAGTAGGAACAGGCCCTTTGTTAGGACCCAGGGAAGAAGCACTGACCCTAAGCAAGTCCCAGGAGCAACAGCAGTTGGTAGCTGGGGCCACCATGAACCCTTTCCTTTATCCCGTGCAGAGAATGAACAAACACTGGTGTGGAGCAAAGACTTAGCTACCTCAACTACCTCTCCTCCTTTCCCTTCTTGTGCATGAGGGTGTTGCAGTGCAGTTTTGATTAGGACGTCATGGGAGGTTCTTCAGGACAAATGGGGAAATCTGTGATGTGACTCCACCAGAATGGAGGCAGCAGAGGTGAGGATGCAGTGAAGGAGCTGAATGCAACAAAAATGGGATGAAGCAGAGGTGTGCAGTGGGAAGTGGGTGTCCTCCAGCAGTGTCTGCATGCTGGAACCGATGTTTGGTGGACCTACAGCTCAGGGAGGGTGACAGATGCATTTTATTGTAAAGAAGGCAAGAAACCTTGTTGGGATCCTGTCCTCTCACAGATTTACAGGCAATTAGCAATGGATTTCCTTCCCAGGGTAATGTTAGGCAAGTCAACACAGACTAGCTTGCATCACATAAACGTTTGTTTGAAATTCTATCACTTTTATTTTATTATCTTTGCTTTCATATTTACAAGTAAGGAAACAATTGCTAGCTAATAGATTGAGAGCACTGGTCTTGTCACCATGGTGTAAGTATCGATCTCATTCAAGATTTTAGCCAATGGACAATATTAGGGCTTCTTTTATTATTAGCATTTCTTGAGCCAAACGCTTAACATTGCTAAAGGATTGAAGTCACGAACAGCAGAAGTCGAAGTGTCCATTTGCCAAAGAAGGCAAAACAGTACTCAGGTCCCCACAAGGTCCTGATGCGGACCCATAGACCCCACAATCCAGGATCACAGTGAGAACAGTATTTATCCTTCCTAAAGTAAGAGGCTGAAGCAGACTCAGCAGGAGCTGCTGCCTCCCCCAGATATTTGCTCTCCAAATGCCAGAGGCCCCAGCCATGCAACAGAAAACTCAAAATCATGCCACTGCTAATTAACGTCTCTGCTATCTCCTACAAGGGGACTGCTACTAACAGTGGAGATAAAGCTCTGCCTCTTTGCCCCAGTGTTTTCATTTCTTCACCGATACTGCAAAGGATATCATCAACTTGTCAAAGGACTGGCATGGACAACCACTCATTCAAACCAGGCCCACAAACTGGAAGGTCTGGGAATAGGTCAGTGCATTTTGTCTAATTTTAGACTTCAGTAGTACAGTTTACTTTCTGCTTGAAAGAAAGAGTATGAAAAAGCAGCAGAGAGGGAGAGAAACACAGTATGTATAAAATAATGACATCTTATAGGCAAAATATGAACAAACTAGGTGTCCCACTTTACCATGGGGAAAGGGACAGACCTCCATCTCTGATACAAAGTGCACGTGGTTCCCTTCAGTTAGGAAAATTGTTTTTAATTGAGTGTCTCTCAGGAAACAAAAATGTATGAATTACAGAGGAAAGGCTCACAAATTCTGGCAAGTTCTGCAAGCCTGTGAGATAGTTTGGCAATGTCATTTGTCCCTAAACTAAAGAATAATTCCTTCAACTCTACTCGTTTGTCACTGTTTCCTTATCGCTTTTGTACAGTCTCCAGCTGGTGTCTGCAAGGGGAAAACAACCTTTCACCTTAACAAAGATCACTATTTCCAAATTATGTCAGCTTATGCTATTTGTTCATGTTTTTAGCTCTGTAAACTGATTCAGAAATAAATAGGGATATACAGCAGGAACAAAACCAAACCTTCATCCTAATTTTCCACCTCCACAATTCTAGGCTCATCCCAAATTTTATATCAATTCAATCATTTGTGTGTAGCAAGTGCCTTCCCTTTTGTATGTCTCAGAGCTTCTGTGCTTCTATCTTGGTCTTTCTGAAGTCAGTAGGAGCTCTGCTATTGAATAAGCAGGGCAGGGTTTCCCCCACAATGAACCACAATTATCATTCCTATCACCAATGAGCAGCACCAAAAACACTTTCCTGAGATGGAGGCGCAGGGGGAAGTAGAATGAAAAATAACCACACATCTCCCTGGGCAAGCAGTGCTGCTCTCCATTCAGAAAAATCTCAACAGTTGTCTGTCACACTCGCCCCACGAGACCACAGCTCCTCCTCAGCTGATGGTTAGTCTTCAGGGAAGACGCTCTCCTTGCCAAGTGTGGCACGCCTTCAACTGCAGCTGTCATCACAGCAAGCCCAAGGAAAGCAGCAAAACCTGTTTGCTGGTGAAACTCCTTCAGTTGGCAGAGAAAGAAAAGGATTTGGCTGGGACAGCATTTGGGGGTTTCCTTGCCTTTTCACATGGAAGACTACTACAGGATTATGAGCCTCCCAAGAACCTGCCTCATTCACAAAATGAAATGATCCATCCATTGACAGCAGAACAGACTGAGGAACAGTTTGGGGGCTCGATCCTTAATCCAAATGTAATGCTACAAGCACCACTGCTTCTATTTCTGTATTTTTACCTCAGTGCCCACTAAATACTACGTGAGCCTTGCATGGCTGAAGGGTCATGGAGGGACCAAAACAGCACCAAGAAGAGAAGCAGGTGAAAAGGGAGTAGAAGAGATGGTGCAGCAAATCTGAGCGATCTGAGCAGAATCTCATCACCTAAGAACTTCTCTTCTCATCCAGATGCCAATATCTCAATTTAAGCTTCCTCAGGCTGACCTGTTCCTCACTCCATTCTCCCCCCCAGCTCACTGTGACTCTCCTGGTAACTGCTCAGACATCTTAATTACTTATCATGAATGCTCTACCAAGCCACCCCCTGTGCCAGTGCTTCCCAGTCCTGAGCTTCAGTCCTCAGGAATAGAGGCCTGATTTGGTTCTTCTCATTTGCAGCAAGTAGGATAATCAGAGAATGGTACAGAAATGCATTGGACTGCTTCTTCTTGCTGAGGAAGCATCTTCCTTCCAAGGAACATGTCAGAAAGGAAAGTGAGCTTTCTACAGTTCATGAATGTATCTGCAAAGTTGCTGAGCACCTCCAGCTCCAGAGAAGTCAAAGCACTTATCAGTGCTACGCTTCATTTTTTTTTTCCATGCGTCTTCCTTGCATATCCTATAAAGGACATGTTCTGCCATGCTCTTCCCAGAAGCTCTGTAGCACTAAGGTAATCCTGTAAAATATTAACCCTACACACTTTTTACAACTGAGCAGCGTACAGCTGAACCCAGAAAAGATTTTAGGATTTTGAAAGCACTGAATAGTGTAAAGATGGAAGACCGATAAATCCCACTTGTTCAATTCAGTATTTAGCAAGTACACCCCTGAAACTTTCTCTCAAAACCTCAGTGAAACATAACTCATTGTGTTAATGCAGACACTTCTCACTGTGGTCTGTAATGAAGACCTGAGAGACGAGATGGACTCTGTGCCCTGGCTTGAAAGCCGTGTTCCTTCAGGCTGACAAAGGAAAGCAAATTTTAGCACAAGCACTTCTGCAGACTTACAGACTGTTAGATGAACTACCCGATGACTCCTGTGTGCCTGCAGGTTAGTGACACAGGCTGAGGGGAACTGCAGGAACCTAACATGGAAATAGTTTCCCCCTCTACTTAAACTCCGTGACCCTGCATTCAGATGTGGTGTTTCACCCCACTGACATGCAGTGCTGGGCAGCATTTGTAGCTGCTTGCATCACCAGTGAAATCTAGCTTGTCTGTCCTGTCTCTGCGCGGTCACTACCTCTGCCTCAGCCCTCCAATTCAAGTTGCACCTACACGTCAGAATTTAACGAATAAGCACCCCCTTGCAAAACTGCTTGAGGCTTGTTGGTTTGTTGTTTTGTTTGGGGTTTTTTTCATATATAGGTACCACTGAATGAACACAACTGTGTGCTCTGTGCACATGCGTGGATTTATTTCTGGCTATACCCTAAATTCCAAGTCTGGAGAGGTAAAAGGAGTAGAAATGAACTTTTCCAGTCTTCATCATTTTACTAACCAGTTTTCAGAAGGCTGCTCCCATATAACAACTTTCAATGCACTTTTTAAAATGGCTGAGTTTTGATGGAGGGAAAACACAATTGGTTTTAAATGTCCTTAAACTGAACCTACAAGACAAGTCCTGCATTACTGAACTGCTAAAGCACTGGACTCCTCCTGTAGCTAGGATGAATCTAGCACTGCCTCACCTCTCTTTAAACTGCTATCAAATTTGCATTTACATTTCAGAATGCTGCCGGCAGCAGTAGCCAAAAATGATGAAATGTATGTATGATCCAAAACACATACATGGTAGGAATACTTCTATATAAAACAGAACTTTCAAAATAAAAATACACCAGCTGGACAAGCTCAAATCCTGCTTTTAAAAACACAAATGCTCCATCTTCCTGCAAGAAACAATGACTTACTCTTCACTCCAGCATTTTTTCCTGCAATGGTGGAAAGATCTCCAGAGCAAAAGTGTGGAGAGAGCAAACATTTTCAATTGCACTCATGGCTTTCTCCACTAGCAGCAGTGGAGAAGATGTAGCAAGAATGAAGATCAGGGCAAAATCCATCCTGGATGTAAGCCCATGGAAAGCTGTGCCACTTGTTCGAATTTGGCTCTACCTTCCTTTGAGGTTGTAATTTGTCTGACATTGAACTTTTCCACAACTTCAAACCCAATCCATCCTTTTCATAAACTGTCTTTCTCCAGCAAAGTCAAAATGAAGGTTTCCAGGTCTGACACTTTTATCACACCACCGCTGCTCATTCCTTGAATACAGGTAGGACCACAGCTGCACAGAAAGAAACATCTGTTGTGATGCAGCCAAACTATCCACCACCAAATTTGCTTAGGAGAGCTTGATCTAATACCCACCGAGGTGAGGACTCCATTGAGCTCAGTGGTCATTGAACCAGGCCCAAACGTCTATTTTACAAATTTCGACTTACCCAAAGGAATAATGCTCCTGCAGCCACTTCCCTGGATGGGCTAATTTTGATCTTTGTTCTTTGGCAAGCCAGAACTGATTCAAATATGCCTCTACACTCATATAATTCTCGTATTGTTATATTTAATAGATGGCATTTTTTAGCAGAATCACTAGTCCTTTGGTCCATATAGTAAGCCAGATTCTCTTGCTTTGAGTTAACACTTTGTCTACCAAAATTTAATATAAAAAACAACAAAAAACCCCACCCACAAACTGGCAGGACAAGTGATTTACCATGCTCTTGCTCCAACAACATTTGTTGAGGAATTCAGCATGAGTGGGTAACCCCACAAACAGCAGTGCCTGCTCATAGATTTTCTCTTTTCAGAGCTTTGCAAGTCATATGTAAATATACAAGCTGTGCCCAAACACAGGCATGTTACAGCTCAGGAGAACAGCCTTTCTGCAGCTGTTTGGCTTCTGGTCCAGGCCCAGATTCTACCTGCGAATTTCCAACTGTTTATGAGAGCCCAAAGCCACCCCTGTAGCCCTCAGAGCAGGGCTGAAGCACGGTAAGGGGGTCAGGCCTCCAGGAAACAAGAATAAGACCTCTTGCTCCATTTCTCTCAATCCAGCATCTCTTGTAAGTGCTATAAACCCTTACCTCCACTTTTAATGACTGCAAGCTAGGCTTCATACAGGAGTTTGCATCCTTACTCAGAGCACGCTACGGGGGGTGACACCAGCAACATGGCTTTCCAGGTCAAACACAACGTGAGTCTTGCAACAACTGAGCAGGAACTCTCTGGTACCTTTAGTGCTCTACGTGGAGCCTCTGGGATAAAAGCTGCTCTGGGGAGGAGGCAGAAATGACAGTGGCAGGGAACTGTGCATCCAGCCAACACCTCGATAGTTCAGCAACACCGCTGAAACAGTGCTGGGGTGAAGACCCGCTATTCACAGCACCTCCACAAGCCTTGTCAATATGACTGTCGACAGCAACGTCAGCATAAATATGATGGTGACACCAATGTACACAGCTATACCATGCAACCAACGGGACAGCTCAGAGGAGTACTTGAGAAGGTGCCTGTGCATTACAATGAATAAAATGTGGCAGAGAGTTTTACTGTAGCCTCAAGTCAATCTTGGCCATCTCTCCTATATTACCAGCTCTGCATTCAGCATCGGACATTTTGAAAGAAAGAACACATTTTCTGGTAAATCCTTTCTGAAAAGTAGGTCAAGAATAAAATTTTGAAGTGCTGAGTGTTTGAAAAAAAAGCTTAGCTTTTACTTAGCTACCAGGAAGTTTATGTATCATGACTTGGTTATTTTGTGTTGTTTATTAAAATTTGTTCCAAAATTGTATCTGTCTTCACACCATTTCTCAGGATGATTTGAATACAAAGCCACACTATATCAAAGACTCTAGCATTTTGTTTCAGCTTGCAGTTCATAATCATTCTTTAACGGAGAAATCACACCACACGTTTGGAAAATCTTCAAAATGTATAATTTCCTAGGTTTACAATGAAGTGTGTGTACCCTCTCTAATTTTAGAGTTACAATGAGATGAATGAAGCACACACAGCCTGAAGGCAAGATGTTTGCCCTGGTCTTTCATTTTCCTAGAAATTGTATTAAGAGAAAGTCTGCATGTATTTACTAAAAAGAAAACAGGAATATTAATGTTGACTTGCACACAAATTATGAAGACCAAACTCTCTGATCTTCTTAAGAGAAAACTGGCCTTCAGTTCCAGCCCAGACAACTTCACTATATCATACTATTCTCACAAGCAAACAGAAGCAGTTTCCGTTGATTAAAAACTTTACTGTGCCAGACTCAGTTTGCAGTTTTTATTTGTAGGATTTCTCTCACTTCAGGGCTCTTCTAAACTAAGGGACATTGGAATCGTGCAACTATGGCAATATTGAAAACATGCATTATTTGGCTAAATAGTGGCAGTGAAACCATCTACACAAAACAGAGGAGTTGTTTTCTGTAGAAAATTAGAACAATCACAGCAACTCAGCATTTCTGTGTGAAGATGAAATTCAACTTTCTATACTAGAATGTAATGGTTTAGGTTTTCCATTTTGGTTGGGTTTTGTTTTGGGTTGTTTTTGTTGGTTTTTTTTAACATAGAGATGGTTTTGGATGTTAAATGATTTTCCAGGGACTTAATTCTCTGCAAGAAAAACATTCTGAAACTGTCTTTACAGTGCGCTTTTTGAAGTATCAACTATTATCCTTATCATTAAACTATTGGTCTCAGACTGAGGTCATGCCCTGCAGTCGCTTTTTAAAATCTTAAAAAAAACCCCAAAACTTGGAGAAAAGAGTTGCAAGAAAGAACAGACTCGGAAAAAAAAAAAAAAGAGAGAAGAAACATAAAGACAGTAGGCTATTCCATGAACAGGCTTGTATCCAACTGTGCATAACAGATCCCATGCAGCTGAGTCCCTAATGAAGTTTCTAGACAGGACTTTGACGTGATGTAGAAAAAAACAGTAATATAAAAGCTAATATAAAAGCTGCCCTAGAGATGAGCAAGTAAAAGCAAGGATTTGCATTCAAATGTAAGAAAGTCAAAAATACTGGGTAACATCCTGTAGTCAACAGCCAGAGATAAAAAAATTAGAAATGCTCCACCCAACTATATGCCAAATTTCCTATTATCCCTGGAAACATTTCTAGCTGTGTGCCTCTAGCGTAATATAACTGATCAATTCAGATTATCTTAAAATTTACACCAAGGTTTAAAACAGATTACATTTTAAGATTACTGAGAAGGGTTCCCTGAGAGTGCCCAAAGAGATCGAAGCCTCATGATGCTGTAGCCTCATACAGGTGAGGAGTTGCTCACCATGGGGTGAGCAGCTGGACCGGCTGTTGCTCTTGATGGAGAAAGCGGGGAGTGGGCCACAATGCGACACAGAGATCTCAGGGGCAGAGCCTACCTAGGCTGTTCTGCGTGGCGTTTCTAACGCCTGCATGTCCGAGTTCTGTGGGACTGGAGCTACAGAGGCTTGAACATGGAAAAGGACCCTTTGACCTTAGCTGGCTCAGTCAACCCCAGCCACAGTTCTTAGGGGCATTTATGTAATCAGAGATGGACACTGAGTGGGATTTTCAGAGGTCTCTGTAGCCATGTAAACATATATAAAATCTGACTCTAAGTGCCTAAAAACCAGTGAAAGCTTTAGACAGGCAAGTTCCAAAGCTTTGGCCAAAAGAGCTATATTTGTGTTCTCAAGCAAGCACAGTCCTTATTAACATCAGTGCAAGATTTGGCACGTACAACATGGAGGTTTAGAGATGGTGCATGATTAAGAAACAGAGAGAAAGCCCAGAATATTCATGTTTTGCTGGCAGCTGGCACACAAAGGAAGATTTTGGAAGAAGAGCTCTATCATGGAGGACTCTCAAGGGTCTGAAGAGCCCTCATTCGTTTTCCTCTTGGAGATTCAAAAACAGAAATGTAGCCTTTGGACAACTGGAGTTCAGAACAACATGCTACTTACACTGCTGAATCTTTGGCACAGTAAATAAAAATAAGACTATATATCATGTGACCAGTAAAATGGAAGAGGGTGTACAAGAAAAACCATGAATATATTGTTGCATATGTTGCTACACAGTTGCATTGCATCTCTTCATTAAAGTCTGTTCTTGCCATGCCTCATCATCTATTGCACCAAATAGTTGAGGAAATTCTGTCCAAAATTACCCATTTCTGCTCACACTGATTCATTTCATGGTTAGAGTGAGAAATGGGCCTAGACAAAATGCATGCTACTACAAACAGCTGAATAAAATGAATTACAAGCAGGATAGTAGCTTAATTTTAAGGTACATACCTCAAAAGCACACGACTACTCTCCTTCAGGAAATGCATCCCGATAAACTTCCTACTCTCTCCAAAGATAACAGAAAAAAAACTTTTAAAACATAAACTTTTCCATCTGTGATACTCCAGACTTTCTCTTCTCTTGCCGATTACAAGACGGACAATAAACAAAAATATTTCATAAAACACAGCAGGTTTCAAAAATACCAGAAGATATTTTACTATCTCAACTTGAAAGTGTTTCCAACTAATTCTGTCTTGTGGTTGCATTTATTCCAGCCTTTGAATAGAGTTAGTAGAAAATATACAGCCATTGTTCATTCAAAAAAAAAAAAAAAAGGAAAAAAGAAACCTTTATCCCATAAATGTGAGCTGAAATGTCATACCCTGTAGTCATTCCAGGAACATTGATATCAGTATCTAATTTGTTTTAACTCTCTCCAGATATGAATAACCTATTAGCAATTAATTACAAACACTAGAAAACACACCAAGCATAACTAAAGATCACAGCCTAGGTAACACAGAGCTTTCCAACATATGTAATCACTAATCTGATTTTTGTGAACATTTTCAGCAAGGACATGCACATGTTAGATACCCATTCATCCAACTGCGTCATGAAGTGTATTTGCATTTGAAGCCAGTCAGGTCTCTTACACATTACTGTTCATGAAGACCCAGCAGATATCTGGACATGTCTAGTTTGGAGCAATAAAGCAGAACCTAGAAGGGCTCTTTTGGAATTATACCAAGGAATGACACAGGCTCTTATTTAGAAATTAGAAACCAACCAAAAACGAGAAAGGGTGAAAAAGAACATGCTGACATTAATTAAGTGTATTGAACTGCTGAACTGCCCTGACCAGCTTTCTTGAATTTCTGCTGTTTTTCCAAAAGGACTTCTTTGGCAATGCACTTGGACAGCTTCATCCCCTCTTCTCTCTGAAAGAGCTGCTCCAGTCAGAGCTGCTGATTATTTATTATTACAATGAGTCCAAAGTTAAAAAAAAAAATGTATTGTGTATTCTTGTATTAATGCCTGGCACCATTTATTAGGTGTCTGCAAACACGGCTGGCTTCTTCCAATTGCAAACCATTGCCAGTGAAAGAGAGTCGGTGAGGGGAGCAGCAAAAACTACTACCACCAAACTCAGCAGTGATGTTGTTGGTATCTCTCTCTGGATAGCACTTATTCTGACTTTGCCAAGGCAAGATGTCCTTTCGTCCTGCTGCAAATTGCAATATCCCTACTCAGTGCTGGAGCAACCTGAGAAAGAAGCCTGAGGGACAATTACCCCCTGCCTTACACCAGATCTTGAGCTGATCTTCACCCCTGCTTCCCACTGACAGCATTTCACCTTTATCAGCACGCATCTCAAGAGCCACTGTGCCTTGTGCAAGGCAGGAGAAAACAAGATCCACCAGATTAGAAGGACAGTCCCTGTCCCACTCCCCCTCCACTTCCACCTGCCCAACTGCAAGTAAAAAGTGCATGCTGCCACCAAGGAGAAGGATGGGAGTGCAGATTGAGTATTATCACTGAAATCACTGAAAAAGTGCCAGGGTCCCTGCTGCGTTCAGCTTCCTAACCCTACTGACGCCACCGGTTCAGGCTAAGGTTTCAACAGCATTTGTCTACTGAGATTACATGGAAGGGTCAGAGCGAGCTGGCCCCTCCAGCCAGAGTCCCGTTACATGTACAAAGCCAACAACAACGCTGCAAAGCAGCCCTTAGCAAAGCAGCCCCCTGCGTGGGGACTTTGCTGGCGTGCCAAATGGAAGGGCACATCTCACATACTGCCCTGCAGGGGCACAACATGCCCCTGTCCTGGCTAGACAAAAGGTAGGAAGCAATTTCTGACCCACGCTTTCCTGTACTGGTAGAAAAAGAAATACTGCCACACCCAACAGAATAATACAGTCTTGCAGGACAGATATACATGTTTTTCCTCATGTCATCTACAATATTGACAAGCTGGTCTCTCTGCAATCACCTTTTCAAATATAACCATTTTGCTAGAGCCGAAACGTAAGCGCTGAGATGCTGCTTCCGATAGGGCACAAATGCTAGCACTTCTGTAACTGTGCCTGTTTGTAACCAATTCACAACACCCAATGTCCATGAACACAACTGCACTGAAGCAAAGCACTCAAGGGCTTTACAAAACACAGAGGACATCTGATAAGTTCGGGCATCCCAAATTATATTTGCAAAGGGCAAGCTCTGCATTACCAGCTTCATAAAGCCCAGCAGCAGCAGGAGATAAAACTGAACAGCTCTGCTCCCCCTTTAGACATCTTCTATGTCACTGCTATTAGATGAGCTAAAAACATAAAGTATGGTCTTCAGTTTGACCCTCGGAGGTGCAGCCACCTGTGTTAAAACCAGGTTTCATTTCAAGCTGCACCAACATCACACCACAGTGGAGTCTAACCCTACTGTCGCTAAAGCAAGCAAAGCACTCAGGGATGTCAGGGGACATTTAACCTACTTACTGTCTGTCAGATTGGAACAAATGGGCCTAGGAATACTTCTAAAACAGATACGAACAAAAATAAAGCCTCGCCGAGCATTTTAAAAGGCTTGTGTTTAGAATAGCTGTGCAGCATGAGAGTAAATCTGCCAAAGACAAAAAAAAAATATTAAAATCTCTTGGCTGTACACTTCTGAAAGATGATAGATAGGGAAAGGGCAGTCAACAGATTCCTCCCTCTGCAGCACAGCTGTGCAAGTTAAACATTTCATAGCTAAGAGCACTGTGTTTGGTAACTAGCCATTAAAAAAAAGTTATTTAAAGGTAAAGCTTCTGGTTGTTCACATTTGCAGTCCAAGCCAATGGACAGAGCAAGACATCGGAGGGACAAGGCGAGCAGTATCTGGGACAAATACATCACTTGGCAGGCTGCATTGGTTCTGTGCCAGCAACTAGAAGCGATACTTGAGCCAACCCTGCGAAGATACAAGACATGCAGAGAAACCCTCTGTCCCACTGCCCTCCAATCCATGGATGCCATTCAGGCCAGCAGCATAGGTGAGAGAGGGAGACGGCACCAGAGACGAGCTCGACGCTGGGCAGGTTGTGCTCGGTGAGATGGACCTGGTCACCGGGGAGGCTGCAAATGTGGGGTGTTCATCACTGCAGGAACACAGTGCACATCTGAACCACAGCCACAGCTACACAACATCCAACGCTGGGCTCGGCTAGAGCAGTATCATTCAGGGCTCCCTGTTTCAGTGTCATTCCGTATTTACTAGTTTCATGGCCCAAAAAGAACGAGTTCCCTTCTGCTACCTGTGGAATATTTTTCATGCCAGTACTGTACAATGTCTATCACACCAGCAGTTAACTTTAGGAAAAGACTGACTTGAGAAATGAATGTCAGCAAAAAGCCCCAATAAAACAAAATATATCTTAAACAAATGTGCATCAAGAACAAATGTGATGATGTTATCACTGGACTAAACTGCTCAGCGAAACACAGCAACACTGTCACTTGCCTGTGCTTTAACAAGTACTTCCACAGAAAGTTACAGATGAACTTTAATAATGACTATTAAGAAATTCACTCTTTACCCAGCTAACTCAAATACTCACTGCCAGTTTCAGCAACACTCATGTATGCCTATAACTTTTTTAATGCTTCCTCATACCATCTGACTGCCCCAACAATGACAGTAGTTCTACCATTAGGCATAAAGGCATGAAGAAATACGCGCAACGCCCAGGCCCGTCCAGAGGAACGGGCGGAAGGCACAGTTTTGTGCCTGGCTCGACCTCACCAGCTCCATCCAGCCCCTGCACCTTCACGGCACACGCTGCTGCCACACCATGTCACAGACAAGTAGGACTCCCAGGTGCCAGCCATGTGCCAGATCCTGAGAGATGCACAAGGAGGGTGCTCGCTTCATTTTCCTTGCACTCCCTGACTCACGCCACACTGAACTCCTCTGTCACTCAGGTTAACGTAAGTGAGATGTGCCTCACTAGTGCGATAGTCTACTCAGTCTTGAAATTGGCGGGTGGATTTTGGTCAGGACGCACGAGCTGGAGCAGCGCGTGCTCTCTGTGCCACGAAGTGCAGGGGGAGCACTGCATGCACAGACGCCTGTAAAATTAAATTCACAATGGTTGTAAATCTTCTCAAACCACCCTTGCCACAGAAAATCGAGGATTGCCCTTTATGGCAGTTTCTAGACAGCCTTCTCTGTTCACTGTGAAGAAGAAGCTGGCAACCAGACAGGCCACGGGTTCCACTTACAGCAGCAAAAGTTCCTGAAAAACTGCTCTCCCCAGCAGTCTGCACCTTCCCACTCCCAGCCCACTCAGTGCCCAGCACGCACTGCAGAGGCCTTTACGAACACCAACCAAACCAGAATAAAATAGGATTTTGTCAGAACAAAAACTGTGTCTTGCCCCGGGGTATGCACGGTCACTCTGTCTGCCCAGGTTATGCCGCACTACTCCAGCACAGCAAGGAAACGCATCCCATAATCAAGAGCAAAAAAACTTTCCATTTCTGTCAGCAAAATGCAGGCACGTTGCTTCGCACAGGCAAGCCTGGTGGTTTGCATGCTTCAGCTGCAGTGGAGTGCATGAGGTCCACCTGCACCATGCACAGCAAGCTGCATTTCCTGACCAGCATCAGCATCTTCCATTGCCCATTTTTCCTCTTGTTGCTGCCTAGCTGTTGTCCCTTTCTCTTGAAGGTATCACTGGCTAAGGTATCATCCCCAAAAAGACGCTGTTGAATGTTGTTCCCTCCTCTTACCAGAAAAACCTATTGCTTTGACCCTCTCTGTGGGGAAGGGCATTTTGGGTGTCACTCCTACCACACTCCCAGCCCTTGCTGACATGCGACCCAAGAAAGCAGCAGGAGCGGGTTACTGTTGAACTGCCAGGACAGCTCACGGTGCTGTCCAGGTGCAGGTTGGTCCACAACTGTTCATTCATGTTGACCCTCCTTTAACTTTATTATTGCACACGTTCCGCACGACACAGGGCAAGAAGATAAACCCAGAGGGGCTCAGCCTGCTCCTGGCCTTGGGCACCACCTGGAAGCCAACTGCAGTGGCTCATTAAGATCACATACCGTTCCTGCACCTTCTTTCTTCAGCACTTTTCCCCTCCAGCTGGAGAAGTGCAGATTTCATCAGGGCTGCAGCACATGACACTCCTCAGCAGAGCTGTGCATTTACCAAAACACATTGGTCATTATTTTTGCCCACTTCTATAGCTGAGCAAGCCTCTTGCACGCCCTTCGCCCCCAAAAGAAGTCATTTCCACAAGACTTTGGAGAAGGACCTAGCTGCTTTCAGTGGTGCAGGTGGGAGGGTAGAGGTTATTCTCTGCACCTTGTGCCCCTCTGACCTGCTAGACCACCAGACCTGTGGTCCCCATTCCTCAGAGACTGGATCACTGGTTTTGCGCTCTGGAAACAACTCTGATTTTGGAGCAATGGGGGGCAGTGGTAAAAAGGCTGTTTCCCTTTAATTATAAACCTGGCAGTACTGGGCTAGCTGAAAATCCAACCATATGATTCAGAAAAAAGCCTAAGAAACAGAGGTCTTGTCCTTCTGCCTCCAGCCTTGGGAAAGGTGGTCTGTTCAAACACAAAACTTTCCAAACTCCAGGGCAGTTTTAGGAATTGCACAGCTCAAGCCCAATGCTGCAATTTCCTTCTTCCATCCTCTGGAGCTCACCCCTTCGTAGGCAGGATGGAAAATCACTGTAGCAGCTCTGGGGCAGAGCAAGGCAACCCTGTGTCATCGCCCAAGAGGTGTTTCTCATCTTGGGGCAAGGTCAGGAGCTCAGTGGTCTCTGACTGCACGCAATGACCTTCAGCGACAAAAAAACCTTTAGCGCAGGTCTCTCTGACTCAGTTTCTCCTTCTGGAAGATGGGAGCCACGTTTCTGTAGTGCAAAGGGTGGCACACTGTGGACACGGCCCTCCTTGGGGTCTTCAGGGACAGCTGGACAGAGAGCAGAGAGGACCAAGGCAGACCATTGCTGACCACACCATTTCGGGGGGAACTGTAGTCTCCTGCTTAGAGAATCAGGTTCAAAAGTTGGTTTTCCCTTGAGAGATTTATACCAAAATGCAGTAAGCTCTTTCTGGAAGCACCAGTCCTGAGTTATGTGGCTTTTGAGACAAACTCAAGTCTGAGAGTCCCACCCCATCTCCCACTTAAACAGCACTGAGCTGTGTAAACACCAGGTTATCTGGTCTACCAGATAGTTTCTTCCATCAGTTTACTTCCTACTTGAATGACTGGAAACTTCCCTGCATTTTTTGTGTTGTTTTCTTCCTTCTCTCATTCTCCATCTAAGGATATTACTGACATCTATCGCTTCAGAGCATGCAGGCAAAGCACGTTTTCAAAACTTGAGACTTTTTTCCCCTTCATAGTATATTCTGACACGGAACTATCCCAAAACCGTCTTCCTGCAGTCTCGTACCCTCAGAGCACAGGAATAATGGTTTCTTACAACAGTTCATCATAACCGCTGCTTTTCACTGTCTTGAGATAAAATACTGGTATCACTGTACAGTAATGGCCAACTACTACCTGGACTTGGGCAAAGCATTTGACACTGTCCCACATAACACCCTTGTCTCTAAATTGGAGAGAGATGGATTTGACAGATGGACCACTCGGTGGATAAGGAACTAGCTGGATGGCCGCATTAGTGGCACGAAGTCTAGTTGGAGGCCTGTAACCAGTGGTGTCCCCCAGGGGTCGATACTTGGTCCAATTTTATTTAATATATTCATCAATGACCTGGATGAGCAGACAGAGTGTATCCTCAGCAAGTTCGCTGATGATACCAAACTGGGAGGGGTGGCTGACTCTCCAGAGGGCCACGCTGCCATCCAGCGTGACCTGGACAGGCTGGAGAGCTGGGCAGAGAGGAACCTAATGAGGTTCAACATAAGCAAGTGCAGGGTCCTGCACCTGGGGAGGAAGAATGCTAGGCACCAGTATAGGTTAGGGGTGGACCTGCTGGGAAGTAGCTCTGAGGAGAAGGATTTGGGGGTCCTGGTAGATAGTAAATTGTCAATGAGCCAGCAATGTGCCCTTGCCACCAAAAAGGCCAATGGAATCCTGGGCTGCAAAGGGAAGAGTGTGTCCAGTAGGTCGAGGGAGGTCATTCTCCCCCTCTACTCGGCACTGGTGAGGCCACAACTGGAATACTGTGTCCAG
>NW_009649559.1:297364-309330 GCF_000708025.1 Charadrius vociferus | reverse complement strand
AGAGCACTGGCACAGGCTGCCCAGGGAGGGTGTGGAGTCCCCTTCTCTGGAGATGTTCAAGACCCGCCTGGATGCAGTCCTGAGTAATGTGCTCTGGGCAGTCCTGCTTTAGCAGGGGAGTTGGACTAGATGATCTCCAGAGGTCCCTTCCAACTCTGAAGATTCTGTGATTCTGTGATTCTATGATTAAGAGTTGCAATCAACACCTCAATGTCCAAGTGGCAACCAGTGACGAGTGATGTTCCTTAGGGTCAGTACTGGGACAGGCGCTGTTTAACATCTTTGTGGGTGATATGGACAGTGGGATTGAGTGCACCCTCAGCAAGTTTGCAGACAACACCAAGCTGCATAGAGCAGTTGACACACTGGAGGGAAGGGATGCCATACAGAGGGACATGGACAGGCTTCAGAAGTGGGCCTGTGCAAACCTCATGAAGTCCAACAAGGCCAAGTGCAAGGTCCTGCACCTGGGTCAGGGCAACCCCAGGCACAAATACAGCCTGGGAGCAGAATGGATTGAGAGCAGCCCTGAGAAGGACTTGGGGGTCCTGGCACATGAGAAGCTCAACGTGAGCTGCCAATGTGTGCTCGCAGCCCAGAAAGCCAACCACATCCTGGGCTGCATCAAAAGAAGTGTGGCCAGCAGGGTGAGGGAGGGGATTCTGCCCCTCTACTCCACTCTGGGGAGACCCCACCTGGAGTACCACATCCTGCTCTAGGGCCCCCAACATAAGAAGGACATGGACCTGTTGGAGCAAGCCCAGAGGAGGGCCACGAAGATGATCAGAGGGCTGGAACACCTCTCCTATGAAGACAGGCTGAGAGAGTTGGGGTTGTTCAGCCTGGAGAAGAGAAGATTCCAAGGAGACCTTATAGCAGCCTTCCAGTACCTAAAGGGGGCTACAGGAAAGATGGGGAGGGACTCTTGATCAGGGAGTGTAGTGATAGGATGAGGGGTAACGGTTTTAAACTGAAAGAGGGGAGATTTAGATTAGGTATTAGGAAGAAATTCTTTACTGTGAGGGCGGTGAGGCACTGGACAGGTTGTCCAGAGAAGCTGTGGCTGCCCCATCCCTGGAGATGTTGAAGGCCAGGCTGGATGGGGCTTTGGGCAACTTGGTCTAGTGGGAGGTGTCCCTGCCCATGGCAGGGGGGTTGGAACTAGATGATCTTTAAGGTCTAACCATTCTATGATTCTACTAATGCAAGTCTTGATTTTTGATGACAGAACTACAGCCTTAGCAAAGAAAGTAAATTACCCAGAAAAGCACTAGCAAAGTAGCTGTTTACAAAATAAAAGCTTTTCTGAGGCAACTCTTGTACAGAAAGTCCAGACAGCACCACCCTACCCTTTCCACATGCAGACACAGTATCTGATACCAGGCAGATGGTGGTAGTATCAGGTGTCTGCTGTACACTTATATCAGATACAATAAATAATACACAACTAATGCAAAATATCAGTTTCATTCTGTTCCTGCTTACTTGAGACTGCACTGCATGCATTACCTTATCTCCAGCTGAATGCAACACATCTGCCCAAACCCATCACTGAAGACTGAATTAAATTTCCTTGGCAGTAATATTATTATATATGCAGCATGTTTATCTACTGCTGTCTTTTCTATTTTCTATCTTAAGTGTCTTGAAAATGTAAAAGCAATTCAATTTGCCGCCTACTCAAATACTTTCTACCAAACAATCTAATGGGTCAAACCATGTGAAAAATGGTAATGCCGTTTTCTTTTGTCAGTACCCTGAAACCAGCAAAAAAAAAAAACAAACCCTACACAATAAAAACAAGACATTGTTTCTCAAATAGCATGTCATATCAGCAGAAATTTGAGTTTGACATCCTTCTGAATTCCTTATAGTATAATTATAAATACAGCAAAAGTGATACACTTCTACTATTTTTGAGAAAGCATCTTGCACAGGCAGAGCATAATTAAAAGTAGTGCAGCACTTAAAACAAATGGAACCAGATAGGATCATGCTTGTGCAACAGTCATGAGGGAAAACTGCTAGACCCCTGATGGCTGTGAGTGTTTCAAAGTAGTCATTAAACAGAGAGGAAAGGTGAATCAAGCAGATGAAAGTGACCTACACAACTTAATTTACTTGACCTTCAATAAAGCTTCAACAAGATACCTCATGCCTTAGAGAGCCCATATTAATTCATGTAAAAGCAGTATACAATGGGAACAGCAGACCTTCCTACCGTGTGTGAAGGACCTCGCTGCCAGAGGGCTCTGGTGTTAGTCACGGGGGCCAGGACCCAGCTCCCCCAGTCACCAGTTGGCTGGGAGGAAGCTTTTACACCAGACAGTGCTGCAGACCTCTCCTTAGCCCAGCCCCAGAAGCACATTTCCTGGGACATCAGCCCTGTACAAAAAGCCCATACGAGACTGCAGGAAACTCACTGCGCCTCCAAACTGTGCAAGATGGACAACTCACACAAAAACCAAAGGAACAATCCGTTCATCCGCACAAAAGCCCTCATCACTCTGCACAGCCAGGATGTCCCCAGCTACTGCCCTCCCCAAGGCTACCAAAGGCTGCCCTAATTTTACAGGAAGATTTGTATGGTGCTGTTGAGGCAAAGAGGTGTGTCCTTCAAACCTTCCTACTGACTTCCCAACCCAGTCCCCAAACCATGACCATGACATCTGGTGCAGGCCAGGGCACAACTGCATTTGAGCAAAGGCTCCAGCTCTCTCCTCCACACTGGAGTCTCATGAGCGACACAGAGATGCTCCTCTACCTCTTCACTGAGAGGCACAATGAAGTCCCTCCTGATGAATGACCTGGGTAGAAAAGGGAATATGCACAGTTTCTTCTGAAGAGCTACAGTCTGCCAAAAAAAAAAAGAGAGGAAAAATAAAAGACTGGCAACTCCCTTGGAACACATGAACGAAGATAACTGCCCAGTGGCCATTAGTAGTGGTAAAAAGGGCATTTGATGTAAAGGATGGATATAACATAATATCACAAATTTACCCCAGCTATGCCAGTGGGAACAAGAAAACCTGACTTCCAACACTGAACAGTGCAGGCAAGTAATGAAATTTACAGGTGGAGGCAGCCAAAGAAAGACACTGAACAGCCAATGTCTAGATGCATTCACTCAGACTTCCCACTTTTTAATAATGCATCAATGAAGTAAAACACAGAGCAATTTGCTCTGCTTTTACCTTGTTAAAAAGCGTGTTCCTCATTGCCCAGTGTGAATCTCACAGCCACGGGCAGGGCACGGACACCAGGGTATGGCCACGAGGGGAACTGCTGCAAGGAGGGAAATCACCGCCTTCCACTGAAGGAGCAAGAGTGACTTCTCCTCCAGAAGAAAAATAAATCACTGAGCCCGAAGGGCAAGTCCTGAGATTTTGAAATCCACACACTCATGCTGGATTGGTACCTCTTTGTTTCATAAAACCTGCTGAAGTGATTCCAGGTTTTCACTTCCCCCGTCTTAATCGCCACAGTATTATCCCATGTAAATACTTCTGCAGCAGTTAAATGGTCTGTAAACTAAGCTAATCAAACACAACCAAACAGTTTAATCAGTATCTAGGAGTTCAGTAGAGGTGAAGACAGTTTTAGAGATGCCTGACTGGAAAGAGGTCACTTAGCTTTACAGAGTTAACTATCCAACAGTAAAGCATTGAATGTTAACACACACACAAAAATAATTAAATTGCAATGGTTAATAGTGCATATCTTTGCTACATGGCTCCAAGCTGCTATTTCTCCTTGACTCCTGGCTAGACCAAAACAAATTTTGACCATCTTTATGAGACTGCTCAAATGCATACAGCAAACACAGTGCATTAAAGCAGATGCAGCATATTGAAGGGAGCTCAATTAAAGTGTAGAATGTTTCTTGCATATAAAGGGCTGGGTGAATAACCACCCTCCTGATGCTATATTCCAGTAATGCTTCACTATCTTGTGGAGCTATTCCAAAATACGAATTATTTGCGATGCTCAGTATAATGTATTCTGTTGCAGTCCAAAAGAAATTGTAAATCCATATTTACAAATTTTTAATTTTTTTCTCTGCCAGACAGCCTTTTTTTTTTTTTTCCATACATGTGAATGCAGTACTAAGAAGGGCTGCTGTACATTTCCATACTGAAACCAGTCTTATTATTTCTGAATAGATTATCTAACAAGACAAAAAAGCTTGCTGAAGGGGAAACATATTCACTGACAATTTGGGAAAAAAATACAGGGGAAAAAATGCACAGAACTTAATTACCTAGTAAAATTTGCAAGCATTAATTGACTAGTACTTCTGTTTCTGGGAGGATTGTTCACCTGTGTTTTACTGGATTGCACCATAACATTTAATACAATACCGGACTAAGCCCTTAGACTATTTATGAAAGACAAAGGGAAACAAAATCTACATACTGTGGATTTACACATATTGTGTATATAATTTTCTGGCTTTCTTCACTTCCCCCCACAATAAAGATCTTCTCTCCCTGAAATCAAGACAGTTTTCTAAAATCAAAATACCTGACCCTGCTGTCCCCAGCCAAAAAATCTTCATTAGTCACCGGTATTTCAATCAAATCACACAGCCTGTTCAGCAAACACTCAGCACTGTGCCTGATTTTTAGGCTGATGCCAGGCACCAACTGAGACAAAGTGGGTGGAGTCCTAAGTTGCTTGTTTAATTCCTAATATTCAGTTCAGCGAAAATATACCATTTATGGGGTTCTTAGCTATACCCTGCTACGAAGTGAAGCTGTGTGCAGGAAACAGGATTTAACTGAAAGAGGTTTTGGACACAAGTTATTTGCATGAGGTTTTTTTGCATGTCTTGACTTGGGAGCACAAATTTTAAACTTGCAAGTCGAATTTACATTGAAATATAACTTGAAATCTAGAAGATTTGGAAATTAACACCCTGATATTTAATGTTCATTTGTTATAAAGATAACACTCCTTTTAAACTGGTTTAGTTCCACAACAGTTACCTGTAGTTTTGGAAATCAGAGAGGTAAACGTTAAAACCCGAATGGTTTAAAATTAAGTCATCAGTACTCATCAAGGCTGCTAAAATTGCTAGGATTCACACATCTGTGCCAAGCACTTTACAGAAGAGTTTCAATTGTAGTTTACTGGTTGCACAATAAATGTTTGCCTCTTGGATGTAAAACATTTAAAGCTGAGTCTGTGAGTAAGAGCTCAGCTTTTAAAAAGGCACCATTGACTTCATAGTTACAGATGAGGTTAAAATATGCTTTAACTAGAAAAGAAAAGAAAACAAAAAAAGAAGCCAGACATGATTTTTTCCCCGTAACAGAGCTAAAAAAAAGACAGTATGAAATCAAAATTTCAGACAGGAATTACTCACTTTCCTAGTTAAACACACACACACACAAAAGACTCTATAAAAAGCTTTCCGTTACAATAAAATCAGAGCAGATATTTAACCTCACAGTGTAGAGTGACATGACCTGGTATGAGTACAGACTGCTGTAGGGGATAATCCATATGATGAACAGAAAATGTTCCACTGAATGAGTACATCGGCATCTTCTGTGCAAAACTGGCTCAACTGCAAGGATCAAAATCTCATAGATTAAAAAAAAAAGTGTCAGCTTCTACATTTTGAGAAGAGTTCATTTCTTCCCATCCTGCAATATTTTGCAAATTCTAAGCTATGACATTTGGAGTGTTACCAGCTAAAATATGCTGGCTCCTTATGGTGTGTTGCAGCGGATTTTGCAAACTATCACGGGGCGATGAGGGTTTTCTCTACAGCTTCAGGAGAACACTTGGCAGAGAACATAAATACATCCTCTCCCCTTTGTACTTAGGCTGGAGAGATACCAGAAGCACAGAAATTACGGGCTGTGGCTTCAGGTTTAAGGAGAGGAAACGAAGAGAGAAGTTAAGAAAACACTGCAGCACCAAGCGCATACCAAAAGCTCATCTCTCCCCCATTTTGGCTGTCATTCTGGAAGCTCGCTGTGCACAACCACATGGAAGCACCCGACTGTCACCCAGCTAAGGTGTAAATAGCATAGTAGCGTGCTGTTCAAAAAAGGGGAGGAGGTTTCTAACTGTCCAAGCTCTTTCCTGCACCAGGACTACATCTAGAAAGATATCGGTACTGTGACAGGACAAAGCTGAAGACACGCTGATTGAAAAGTGTTTTCGTTTTGCCATGGCGTTTTCCTCTTCATGCCATTGACACCCCTCCGTGCACCCATTCACACATCACACTGGGTCACGCTGCTCTGCGTTATGAGGTTGTGCTTTGCAGTCACTTACAACTTCAGATAGACACCCTTTCTCCCCTTGACTCCATATTTCCTATTAAAAAAAAAGTTTATGGCTGGCTTTCCTCAGCCCTGTTGGGAAACATCTGTTTTACTCCTGTTCAAGAGAAAAACTTCCCACCTAGGGGTTTAATCATGAAAGAAAAATCACTAAAAATTAGGGCTCTTCCTAAGCAGACACAGCTCCTCTCTCCCTGCTGAAGCATGCTCACGTAACCTCGTTGTGAGGACTTTCCCAGAGTTTCGTGAGCCTTTTTCTTAAAGAGCACATTTTGATGCCTAGCCCTGACCTTCTCTCCTACTGAAAATTATTGTTTCCTGTCCCATCCACCCCGGCCATGGAGCAAAGTTACTCCTTTCCCTTTTGCAGAGCATTTGTTTGGGGTTTTTTTTTTTGCTAAAAATGTCCTGGCCAAAAAAAATGCTACCCAGCCTGTAATTTCAGCATTTCCCTAATCCTACCACAGAGCAGAACCCTGCATTTCACACTCACACCCTGTCATCTCCGGCCCAGATCTCCAACCTGTTGAGATGATTTTGAAATCTGATTCCGTGCTCCCACGTCTTTCCAGCTCCTTCCGGCCTCATGCTCCACACAGGTGTAATACAGAGGGAGGTGCGTTATCCCTTCCACTGCATCATTCGGGAAAACACTGGATAGGACCAGGAGCAGGACTGATCCCAGCAGAACTGCAGCTCCCTCACCCCATAAGTCAGACACCTTCTCTGCCAGACCTATCTTTTCTCTCTCATCTGACTACAGAATAGAATATGTACAAGAATAAGGAATAAGGAATACAAAAAGAATACAAAAAAGAACAATATAAATACCATGTTAAGATACAATATTTTAAATAATATATAATACATAATAATACAATATAAAAATAAAACATATTATTTATATGTAGTATAAATACTATCTATCACATATATATTTATAAATAAGTATAAATTTTATATCTGTATATTATTCTTATTTACATATGATACATCTTTACATATTTATAGCGTGTAACAGCTGTTACTTTGGGTCACCACTGGGCAAAATGTTAAGTGATTTCCCAAAACAGCTTGTAAACCACAGCCCTTGACCATGCGGAAATTTACACCCACAAAATAAATGGTTGGGTTCAGAAGAGGCATATTAGAAACTCTGCTTTTTTTGTTGGTGGGGTGTGCACAAGGGATGGTGTTTTACACTGGCAGCCGAAATAGCAGGATCCAACAACAGCTTTCAACAAGCGCAGCTCCCCTGTTCGCAGGTGAGCACATCTCCACATAGCTTTAAAATGCTGCTCCCTCTAAAACTAAAGACGACGATCAGTGACCAGGAGCCTAAATACGGTGTGGTGTCTGGCTCTTTGCCATTTCACAGCTTTCCACTGGAGCTCTCCCTTTAAGATGGATTTCTAACCCGCCACTTGTTCCAGTTAGTTTTATTCTCCTTTGTCACAGCCATCATCAATCTTTAAAGCAGGATGGGTTAATACGCAGTTAAGTACCACTGGTCATTTAGAGGCTGCTTGTGGTAGGTACAAGAAAGAATTTCAGTGTCAACTACTAGACCATTAGTGGTCTTCTCCAGCCTTAACCCACAACAGGATAGCCACCGAAATTTGAAATTACTAAATTCACCTGCTGTCAGCTTAACACGTATTTTGAATAAAACTGCTATAGAAGATAGTTACATCATCGTCGATACCTTTCTTGTCTATTTCTTTCATTAAGATGCAGCTGTTTATAGGTGAACAGATTAAACAATAAAGCTTTCAAATCGTAGCCTTTATGAGTCAAGAAAACTTCTTCTCATCTAGTCCAGTTGCCAAAGCTAAGCAACATGTGTGTTTGGATGTCTGCCCACTGCTATATGTTTATGTTCCCATTTTTAAAAAAAAAACATTTGGTTTTGGTTTGGGGTTTTTTTGGCCTGATTGCCCACAGTGACCAAAAGACACTCTCTTCACTGAAGTCCACAGAGGAAAATAATGGGGCAGACCATACAAAAAAGGGTGGGAAAACTAATGAAATAAACAAAGCTGGAGAGAAGAGGGGACAGGCACCTCTTACCTCCCCTTACCTCTCCCAGTTATCTTAGGTATTATTTATAAACAATGTATGTAAAATATTTTAGGTACAGTAACTGTTTTTGGAAAATAATTGCTTTGAACTCCTGCAGTGGAAATAAAAAACTTGCAGACGGTCATAGTGCTCACTCCGTGAATACCATGAATCTAATCCTGTGATTTCGCACTTACAGGAAAACTTTTGTTTCTGTAACTTTTTGCAGGACTAAAACCCTAAGATGCCTGGGTCCAACAGGGCTCACGTGATGTCTCTGAGCTAACATAAGTCAAGTGAACAAAAGTTTGCAGATCCTGCCTGTTGCTAAACAATAAATAAGAAAACGGAACAGAGCAATATGAAGGAACTCTCAAGCAATACATGGACTGTGATAAAAACTGGCAGACTAGAAAATGTGGAAAATACCTGTAATTGAGAATAACCCCCCGATGATGCAAAATAACTTGCTGCTTTGCACACGTTAGCAGTCAGCCACAGAAGAGGTACACAAAGCTCAAACCAAACCCAAGATCCGGGATGCGATCCTTTTCACCATACCCTTCTTACAAGAAAACACAATACTGGAAGTTATTTGCTTATATCCCATCCGTGTATGTATGACTGAGGCTGTTAACAATACATTCTCACCATGTTGAAGGCAACTGCCTTTTTATTTCTGTTTCCATTTTGACTGCTTGAGTACTGACAGCCATATGAACAAGACCTTGTATTTACTTCAAGGCCCAGAATTACCAAATGAGAAAAACGCAGACAATCAGTGGCCAGCCAAGGGTCTCATTAGGGAATCTGTGCGGTGTACTCGTTACCACGGCAACCAGAGAGGGCTGGCACACTGTAATTTCTGTCTTGCAAGAGAATTCACCAACCCTGCCAGTAAATAAAGTTCATAAATCAACAAATCAGAGCCAAGGTCAAGTAACTGAAGATGAAGCAGTTGTGCTCCGCAGGTCGTCTTCATTATTAATAGTACTAAGGTATAAGTCTTTCAAGTTCCTTTGAGCTATTATGCAGATCCATCACGGAAATATTTCACTCAAACTAACACTCCTTTTTGAGTATTTTTCACAGAAAAGGAACCAGAAAAGCCCATAAAAATTTGCGCTACTTCAAGTCACTAACCTTCATCTCACCCCGTTTTACTCCGCAGAAAGGTGTGCAGCAATAACCTTTGAAAGCAGAGCCTTATGTTCAGCTAGTTACACTTGAATTACCAGATGCATAACAATCCTCGAGAGGACTAATTGCCATATACGTTCCTGTGAAGTGCCTTACAAACAGTAGTTAATTTTCACACCACCTCTGTGAGCAGTGCACGGATGGGTTATCACTCCCAGAGTGCAGATGTGGAAAAACTGTGGCACCGTGGAAATGAGCGCCAAGGCTGGGGTCACCGGTCTGCCCACGCTTCAGGTGTTCAGACCTCTTCTGTCTGCGTTTTACAACTGACAGGGAAGGGAGGCAGAGAGGTACAAGGTTGGGAGACTGAAAATGCCCAAAGATGGCACTGCTGAAACTCTGGGAGTCTCCGTTGAGGTGAAGCGCATGGACACGCGACAGCCCAGTCCAACAGGCACCAAGGAGAGGTTTGGTGACCACTTCACAGAGGTACACCCCGTAACTGCCAGGTGTGAACGAAGCAAACTGCTACCGCTTTGGGATCTCTGTGACTATAAACCCATTATCATTGCATGAATGAAACAGAATTATACTGTGCTTTTCAAACTTTCAGTAAGTTCAGTTATAGGAAACTTCCTGGCATAGTACAGAGACTACCAGTGTATCGATGCATCAGCAGAGGAGCAACATTGATATACATTTGCTTAAAAAACAAAGCAAAGCAAACCACTAAAATGTGTTCTTCTAGCTTCTCTAGCTAAAAATGGCTAGAGAAGTACTTGAGCTGTTACAGTTTTTCCACAAGTGTCAGGCTACCTCCTGGAAATCTCGGTACTTTAGCGGAATACACAACACCCCTGTTACACTCTTGAGATGAGTTACTGGCAACACCAGAAAGAGTAACTCACTGCCTCTTTCTCTCACAACAAGCTCTACGCTGCTTGTAAGACCACCTATTATCCCCTGAACGCTTTCTGTTAATACTTAGTTCATGCAGTATCTTTTTGCCAATTCTTATCTCTTTATTACTCATTTGAGTGCAAGGTTTTTAAACTATCAGGTTGGTTTGTTAGTTTACCAACAAAGGACTTCAAAGAACTGATAAACTTGAGGACAAGGTTGAAAAATCGCGTTCTGCAGGTGGAGGGGGAAGAGGGGCTGTGGGTATCACTCAGCCAGGTCATGTGCCAGGCTCAGCACAGGACAGCAGGTGAGACCACGAACCATCTGACTTCCGAATTTGACTATTGTTTGGCTTTAGAAGTGGGCAAAAACAGGTTTAGCCAAGCCTGAAATGACGTTTGAAGAATCAGCCTGGGACAACTGGCAGATCTGACCCCCAAGGCGATTCTACTCGGTTCCCAGTAACGCCAGTCAGCTGGAAGCAGTCTGAACCGATGCTGTGAGGCAGGCGCGCAGCCCCAGCGTGGTGCTGGCTGGGGTTATTAGGTTAATTGCAGTGCCACAAGAGTACAGCCCTGTCACTCTGAGCTCTGAATTATACAGAGGGGAACAGGAGCAGCCGCGGGGCGAAACAGGAACTGGTCACTCCTGACCTGAAAAGACCTTTGGGGGTTACTTTGTTTAAAGAAGAAAAAAAGTTAAGAAACAAGAATAGTCCCTGACCTGAAAAGCTGTCATCCAGAATGGAGCAAAGGGGTGTTATCATTTATGCAAATTCTCATGGCTGCTAACAAGCACACGAAGGGCTTCGTCCCATTTCTCTTAAAATCAACAGAAAAAAGGAAAACCATTACTGTCCCCAGCAGTTCACAGTCAAGCTTCAGCATCTATTGCAGTTTTAGCATTGCAGCACTGCTGGCAGCGGTTGTATTTCTGAGAAGGATAGCAGGGGAATGGCGGAGAAGGCAGGCAAAAGGAAACTTCACGGATTAACAATTCAAATGTTGAAAGCCAGACGTATACGAGGACTTCATTTTTACCCGGTGTATTGTTTTGTTTCTATGACAGATCTTCATTCACTCGAATGGAAACAGCCTTACTCTACATCTCGTACTACTGAATAACCAGCTGTGTTCAGGGGATATTTATAACCATTAACACTGTAGATGGAAGGTGAGTTTTAACGTATGTGTCACAGTTATCCCTTTGGCTGGAAAGCGTCTCTGTTTCTGACAGCCGGAATTAAATCGTGGAAGGCTCAATATATCTCTGCATCGTTTTCACGCTTTTCCTTCGCGTTTAACCACCTTTTCCAAGCTTGTTTCACAGTTTTCTGGCTTCCCTTAACGCTCCTGCCTCGTCTCGCTGACAAGCCAAGTTTGCGAGGGGATGCCTTTCCCAGCCCGCACCCCACCGCCCGCTCGGGCGGGGGGCGACAGGGACCCCCTCCGCTGCCCTGCCCTCCCGCGGGAGGTGCTGGGGGGGGCGCTGAACCTTTCCCCGGGGGACACACACCACCCAAACCACATCGCCAGGCACTGCCCCTCTGCCCCCCGCCCCGCT
>NW_009649559.1:286694-296528 GCF_000708025.1 Charadrius vociferus | reverse complement strand
ACACCTTCCACACACACCTCCGCACACCCACACACCCCGCGCACACTCCGCATACCCCCTGTACACCCGCACACACCCCTCACATCCCACACGCACTCCGCATGCCCACGCACACACCGCACACTCTGCACACCCCCGGCACCTCCCGCACACCCACAGCCCCGCACACACCCCCCCACACACACACACACACAACACACTCTCCTACACACACTCTGCACACCCCACACACCCCACTGCACACTCCACACCCCTTGCACACCCCCTCACCACCGCACCCGGTGCGGGGTAGCAGGGCTGACCTGCCGCTGGAAGGAGGTGGCACCGCGTCCGTCTAGTTTGGCACAAGGTGGCACAACCCCCTGGGTGGTGGTGACCACCGTGCTCCTCTGAGAGAAAGCAGGCAACCAGAGCTGCACTGCCAGGGGTAGCGGTGTCCACCTTTGAAAACAAGGGGAGAAACGTGTCCAGATCGTCTCACGAGTACCCCGGAACACAGCTCGTGTCTCAGCTGACATAAAATAGTGTAATCTAATTACTCTGATGAAGATCTGTTGACTTACCCTGGCTGAGTTACTCAAAAGTAGCTCTGTCCGAACGGCTGCTGCTCAATTGTTTTGTGCAGACACAGAGACACACAATTTACTAGTACCTATTTCACTTTTTTTTTGCATGACATCACAGGTACAGCACCATGTGTTTACTAATTTCATGTGGGGTATATACATACGCACACATATCCAGACCCTCCTATGTCTGTATATAGGCCAATAAAAATTGCAATTTTATCTGTCGTGAAAAATGCAGCTTTCTTGATTTGCCTGCAACGACAGATCTCCACAGCAATGTTACTCACATTAGGATTTTTTCCCAATTAATCACAGGAGGGCTCACCATGTGCTCTCAGTATTTTCTCTGGGTGTTGGTTCTCCCACAACGAGCCAGGAACACACCAAAGCAAATTCTGCTCCTCTCCTCGGCTGGGATTTTTTCCCTGCCTCGTTGCGCCGCTCCAGAAGGAGACGGGCCCGGCTGCTGCTGGGAGAAGATCAGCTTTCCAAGCCGGCTGCTTCGTGCCCCAGAGGTTTCCTTTCCTCATGTTCCTTATGCCAACATTTACAAAACTTGAATGGGCGAACACATGCTACGATGGCAACAATGCTTACGCAAGAATATAATGGAGGCAATCTGGAGGTGCGCTTGTGCCAAAAATAATGCTCTTTCCGGGTTTGCCTATGATGCAGCAGGAGAATTTCGTAGCGGCGTTAACCTCACCTGGGGAAGATCGCCATCCCTCCTGCTCGGGTTATCTTCAGTAAGATGTCAGTGCCATGTCGCTGCAGCTCAACAGAGGTCTCCAATATTTGAAGGGTTCAGTGTTAAGACTCCTAAAGATGGAGAACCCTAAATGGAAGAAGTAATTACTCCAGGGAGTAAAGGAGGGGATGGGTTTGCCCCCATCCATAATGAGCAAACACAGGACACCCCGCTCCCCCCTCTCCTTGCTCTTAGAGCGGGGACCTGGAGTCACAGCTCTGGCAACACAGAGGACAAGACCACCACCTTGCTGGACTCTGCTGTGTCCATAGGGTCCTGCCAGGGCCTGGGGTGAGCTGCTCCCACAGCACCCCTCGAGCCACCAAACACACCTCCTGGGCAGAAGCTGTACAGTTCAAACCAGTGCTACCAGTGCTCTGGTTGCCTCCGAGGTGGTGCTGCTGAGCCCTCTTTTCAAGATCAAACAGTTACATTTTCGTAAATGATGTCAGTAAGGAATTCCTGAAGAGAACTGCCTTCCAAACAAACTCTCTGTGTCCCTGGGGCCTTAAAACCAGGAGCATCACATGCAGTCAGGCAACAAAAGGGGCTTGCTCTTCACTGCCAGTCTTCAGGCTTGTTGTCCACCTCCTTTCTGAAGCAGAGGAGCTGACTCCACTAGCCAAAACTTCTGTGTAGACTGCTGAATCGCACACCAACTTGCTTTTTGCAGTCAGCTTTGCAGCGCACTTGGACACAGACCAAAAGGCACAGTTTGACAGCCATTACCTGTCTTACTTATATGGCCTCTTCCTTCCTTCCTTTCTGATCCCTCCTTTCTTTCTCCCAACTCCTTTGCATTTTTTCTTTGCTTTTCTCTTTTTCTCTCATGCTATTCTGTGGCAACAGGACAAAGTAGCCTCAAAACCTGCCCTCCTCCCACCTTCTCCCCCCGCCTCTTTCTACTCCTTCTTCACTTCTTCATTGTCAGGAGCAGCCCCAGGTCAATGCCGTGTCTGCACTCGTTAATTAAGAAGAGGGTTTGAAAATGCTTCTCAAACCTCTGACGTGGTTGCTTGTCTATTGCACCCTATTATCATCACAGCATTGTGCACAGGGCTGTAATTGCATCAGAGGCTTCTGGTTCATGTCACCCGCACTGCCGAAGAGCTTGGCTAGCCCTGTAATATCAACGGCACTTCAGCACAGAATTGCAATTTTAGATTAATTCATTTTAGCTCTTTGCCAGTATTAGTAACGGCACTGGAAGGGCAGCGAGCAGTGTGTGCCGATGTTCCTGAGAAATCAAGGTTTTCTCCAGGAAGGAGAGCTGCTGGTGTTGCCTCGACAGGACTGTGCCGACCACGGCAGGGCAGGTGGATGGAGAGACAGACTGCCCTGCCGCTGCACAACCGAGGAACTGCCACAGTGGGGTCGTGTGACGGCTCCTCGTTTCTCCTTATATTCTTCACTTGGCAAAAAACACAGGGAAGCAGAGCTCTGACTGTTGGCATGGACACTTGCCGGCAGTGCCAAGCATCTTTCCAGCGATGGCAGGCATGCTCGGATGAGACCACAGGCTCCTGTCATTAATGCAGTGGGATGAGGAAGAAGGTACATCACATCCTCATCCCAGACCTAACACAGACTCTCTTCTGCAACCTTGGGCAACTCACTAACCTCTGTTTACCTGCCTGTGCTGTGACCATTCATCAGCCCTATCAGGCTGTGTGATGAGGAGGAATTTGTTCACTCTAGGTCCCAGTGCCAGAAAAACTGCGGCTGGTTGTGCTCAGTAGAAGCTCATGCTGAACCCCTCCTGAACCCTGGGCAGCTTGCGGGGTTACCTGTCATCCCATTAATAACAATGCCACCAGTAGGCCAAAAACAGTGGGCAAGGGCAAAAGCGTCCCAAATCCCACAAGAACTGAAACTTCCACAGGGAAAGACTGGCTGGACCAGTAGGCTGTGAAACAGCAACGTGCGAGTTGCCAAACCGGAGGGAAAGGAATTGCTGCCCTCTTGTTTGGAAACACCTGCCTGTCTGCTTGAAGAGAGGTCCAACGGTCATGGCGAGTTACAGCTACATCACAGGTGCCCCCACCTCCCGGAAAACACGCGGACACCCAGTGACCGCATGTCTTCGTTGTCAACCCGCTCAGCTTCCCCAGCATCCCTCCAGCACCACCTCATTCAAGCAGTAATGAAGTGGAGGTTGGCTTTTCCCAGGGATGTCCTCTGTTAAAAGAGATGGGTACCAACTCACATCGCTGGCACAGGCAAGGGCCCGTTCCCCATGTGTGCAGGGCTGGCTGGTGAGCTGTGATTCACACTGAAAGGTTTGTTTCTGCTGCCCAGCTCTGCCCCGTGTTTGACCCAGGCAGCAAGAAGGCAACGAATGAGTCATGTCCCTACAGTTTGTGCCCTGGCTGTGTTTGCTCACCCCTGCCAGTTGAGCAGGGTGCGCCAGCACGCACGTACACTCTCCATCAGCCCCCATCAGCGGTTGTGAGCCTGACCCTGTGCCAGAAGCTTTGCCAGCTGAAACACAAAGGTGAAGCAGCACCCCTGTGAAATCCCCCAGCAACCCCAGCGGGAGGGAAGCTGCTCTAGGAGGTGCTGGAGAGGCTGGGAGGGAGATGAGGGCAATCAGAAAAAACTCCTATTTTTAGCAGAAGGTCGGCCATATGCTAAGGACCCACCACAAGAGCAGCTGGGATGAGAGTGAAAGATGAGAAAGGCCAAGAATGCTGCTTTTGACCACACGTAGGTTTTAATCAGGACTGGCTGCATCACAGGAAGAGGAGCAGGATCGGGCCACTGCCACACCAGGCTTTTGCACCACTTTACCACAGGTTCTCATGGGCACGTGTCCTCTGACACTTACTGATCATGGCTGGCACCAGCCAAATGCAGATCACAAAACAGTGTCTCATCACCGTAGGAATACTCCGCTGTGTTTTTCAAAGGTATGTTTCTTAGAGGAACGTGTGTCCAACCAGACTAGCTCCTGCAGTGCAAGAAGTTAAGCTAGAGCCACTTTTGAATCAGGAAAAATTCCTTGCGTGGCCAGTACCTTGTTAGAAAAGGCAGCCCCTTGAGACAGCAGTGTGAGTTAAAAGAAACGTCTTCCTTTTTAGACGTAATTTCTTGTGACCCAAGCAAGATTTGACCCCGTCAGTCAGCTGGACCATGGAAAGAGTAATACCTGGGAGGTTCCAGAAGGTCCCAGAAGAGCAGAACTTGGCAGAACCTTGTGGTGTCCCACACTGCCTCCTCTGTACCACTGTGAGGGGAGCCTGTTTCAGGCAGCTTTCCAGCACGCAGGCAGACAGCGGGATCTTCACTGAGACTGCATCTGGATGAGTCAAAGATACGGGCACAGAAAATCTGGGGAGCCAGCCTCCAAACCCAAAACCTCCGTGTGTCAGTCTGGAGCACTCCTGTAGTGCCCTCTCAGAGGACTAAACACAAGGTAGACCCACTCAGCCTTTGCTCACACGCTTCTATGCATGCAAGGGCTTGGTGAGAGACAGGCACCTGCAAGTCAGTATTAATGGGCTGGACAAGGGGGGGGGTTCCCTGGTGGGACATCAATGCTCTGGAAAGGCAGAGGAAGAGGTGGGTCTGTGGGGCAGGCACAGCTTCCAAACACCCAGCCGTGAGGACTGGAAGTCAAGGACAGCAAGGTGGGTGGCAGTTTCCTCCCTAACTGCTGGAAGACAAATGGTCTGACTGGCAGACAACTGGTGTGACGAGTGGAGGTGGGGTGTTACAACACTCTCCTGCGATGCTGGGGGTTACTGAATAAGAAGGCAGAGTCCTTCCCTCGTAGCCTGTGCAGGGGGCTTTGCATCACTGCGTTTTCAGTAGTAGTGTAGCAGAGCTACGCTGGTGTAGGCAGGACCAGAATAGCAGGCTGAGAGCACCTCGGTGGACAGCAGCTGTCTGGCATTGTCAGGGAGTAAAGCACGGGACGGGACAGGGATGCTGCTGTTGGGAAGTACCTTGGAAAATTGCTAATAAAGAGAAAAGAATAGAGCAGTGAACAAGATGTTTGTCTGTTTTTTTAGGTTGCCTATAGAAAATATTACAAACGTAATGTTTGAAAGGTCACTTCGTTTACCAAGGCACAGCAAAGCAGTATCACAACATGATCCATTTGCTTAAGAGTTATCCTTAAAGAGGAAGAGCAACCAGGCGACTTCTACCTCACACCCCCACACCTTCTCTTTATGTAAAGAAGGCCTTAAAAATCGGAGTCTGTGAGGCATCATATCCGTATTCCTGGAACATCTGTAACTAAATACACACGATATTTCAAAGCAAAGCACTGCCAGTTAATTTACCCTTCACTTACCTGACAGTCCAAAAATTACTTGTGGGGGCACTGCATGTTGCCATAAGATTTCTGTCACTTCTGAAGGTGATTCCAGAACAAGTTCACCTTTGGTAGACCGTGGTGCTTCTGCTCTGCCAGCCCTTCACCACACCATCTGGTTGCACCCTGCTTGACAGTACTTCGGCACCTGTAATGCTGCTTTTACGGCTGACCCTACATCTCTGATCCACAGGTCAGAAACCAGGACACAGAGAGCTAAAGAGATGCATGAGAGAGGAAGGCACGCTCCCTTCTGGGTCAATAACAGGGGATACAAGCCCACAAGGAGCCTGATTCGAGCAGGGAAGCTTGAGGAGAGTGGTCTTCTGCTCCAGCTGCCTGCAGGAGATCACTATGGTTAGGTGAAGCAAACGCCACTCTGGCCGACTGGGGCAGGGCAACTTATGCAAGTGCTCAAGCAGACGTCTTTTTGGTCCTGTAAGAAACACACCAGGATGAATTAAAAGGGGTGATCAGGCAAGGAGTGTCCTGAGCTTGTTTCCTAAGTAGAAGGCAGCGTGGGACAATCTGAAGAGCAGAGATTCAGCCAGCACAATGCACTGCAAGGGATTTGTCTTTTTCCAGTAATCACTGATTGACAGAAGACTCCTGCCCTTCCCAGACTCCATTTGGAAATTCACAGCCCAGCCTATGGCACACACACGGGCACTTGTATTTTGCTTTGGACAACCTGAAGGAACATGGGTGAGTAAGTACCAGCACTAAAGACCACCTGACTCACAGTGACTGCATCCGTTAGCATTGCAGTTAGCCATTAAATTTAAAAAAAAAAAAAAAAAAGCAAAACACCTAGCTTCAAGTCAGAGTTAAGATGAAAGTGAGTAAGAGTGTGTATTGATGAAATACCAAACAGATAGCAGCTTACAAAAGCCTACAGGGAGACAGTAGTGCCCAGGAGAAACACCCAGCCTTTGGGTTGGGTCTAAATTTTCTTCTTGCCCCATCTGGGGCAGCTAACAACCTGACAGAGGTACCTGTGAGTCCTCTGCTGGCCGAGGCCTCAGGCTGCCATGGCCATCAGCCACCTCTCCTTCACATGTGCGTGATGCTGTAGGAAACACTGCAGACAAACCCTGTCATCGTGGGCATCACGAGGCTGCTTCGCATTCACACCCAGCCATATCAGAGCTGAACTAACTTCCTGCTCATCCTTTGTTAGATTTGTTACCAGACTGCAATAAACAATTAGTAGTTACAAAAAAAAAAAAAAAAAAGGCATATGAAGATCAGCCCCCGGGGTGCTTTTGAAAGTCCTATGCTACTTCAGCAGAGGCCTGAAATACCCGTGAGAATTCAATCTGTGCGTTTTCAGAGCTGTCACCACATGACTATGCTTTGTATGAAATTCCTGTAGATTTCCATTTAGTTTACTTTCCAGGCTCTTCCTGTCTGATATGGCTTCAGAGAGCCAAAGAAGCTTCATTTTCAGCTCTCATTACACTTTTACTACACAAAGGAAGCAGTTTCAGTTGCTTTTTCTCGAGGAAGGACAAATGACAGTGCTCTCTGTGTGTAAATCAGACAGAATATGAACTGCTACAATACAGAAAAGCTTCTGATTTCTTCAGCGTTTGCTTGAAAGACAGAGCTCTTACAGAAATGTTTTAAAAACATGAAGAATGAACTCCTTTCAGTACTGAAAATTCTGCTTTAGGTGAATAACATAAGTGTCTTACAGGCCAAAAAAAAAAAAAAAAGACTAACCTGGAAGAGTTAGAGAAAGAGTCTCCAGAGTCAGAGAAAGCCTTGAACTGCGTACAAGGAATATTGTACAGCTTCCCCAGAGCAGCTGTCTGCAAGAAAGGGTTGAGACAGAAAAGGACAGGACTGGAGTTCTCTGTTTCCTCTTTAACTTGATAACAGCTCCCTGTTTGTTTTGGGAAGACCTATAATCACATTAGAGACAACTGGGGTTTTGGTGGAACAGGACCTGTCTGTGGCAACACCAGGCAAGTGTCAGCTCTTGCATGACAAACATACACAAGTAAAGCAGAGCAACTAACAAAATCCTGAATAATGAGTATGGTAAAAATGTATAATAACAGCTCAACGAGAAACTCACTTGAAAGAAAGCAGGGGACTTGGCAGTGTAAGTATGTGCTAATTATGGGATGGAGATTTGACTGACATTAGTAAGAACGTACAGTGTGTAATTTCTGTATAGAGGATAAGGACAATGGGTTGTTTTCTATGTCTAAGAAACCATGACACTCAGTCTCCAGCCTGTGGCCTCAAGTTATTCCCTGATGTGCTTTACAACACAGAGAGTGGCTTTAAAACACAACTGGGTCTTGCTCTTCACCCCTTTGCATTGCTAGCTGTGAGGTGCCGGGTTCAGAGAAGGGGTAGCTTTCTGCAAATGATGTACGAAGGTAGAAGCAGACCCACAGCACATCCATTTCTCTTCCCTTCTTACCGCCGGTCTGTGAGGGCAGAGGGATGCCTTACAGAGCTCACAGTGCAGCCATAGAAAAGGTGGAGGGTGGGGAAAAGCTTGGCGGTGACAGAGCTGGGCTGGTGCAGGGGCTGATTTTCGGTTCCACCACAGAAATCCTGGTGCCATTTCCAGCCTTCAGTGCAGTTGCCCATGTGTGTAACAGGCTGACAACTGTGTCTTGTATGTCATGTCTTTGGGCACTCTCCTTTTCTTCAAAGAAAAGAAAATGACAGCAGCGAAGGTGGTAAACGTGAAGATGGGGCATTGTTTACTTAGGATATGTTCAGCTGTCACCGTCACAGGGGCATTTATTCCTCTGGCAAAGAAAATAACCAAGTGAGCCAGCTGGGCTTGTTTCCTCCCAGCTTTGGGTAAGGCAAGCGCGTTATTCTTCTATTCCCTCCATTTTTGGCCTGGTGAACTTAGAAACTCGAGAGACGTGAGCTTCAGTGAATAGATGTGACCTCAGGCACTCTGCTTTTACAGTAAAGTTTGGATCACAAAATTCCCCTGTATCACATTTAATATTTTAGCAGAAATGGTAAGCTCTTAGCTTATAAAGAAATAGCTGACAACATCCTTCTGGACAAAATACTTTTGAAGGGGTATGAATTATATGTCTAGGAAAAAAATCCAGAACACCGCAGACCGGCTTTACGCTATTTATTCTCCCCATACTATATCTCACACATACTCACACACCATTAGAACAAAGATTACAACTGAAGATAATGAGGTAGTTATCCTCCAACACACTAAAACTTTAACCACTGATGAAAAGGTATGTTCTGAGAGTTAATGCTCATGCCATACAGTTCCTGTCAATAGGAGAAAGTAAGAACACGGAAACAAGCTTAACATGCCATTCACATTTAAGAAACTTAACAGAACCCACTTTTTCTTTGTTGCATAGAGACTGAGCTTAACCACAGAGCTTGAGCTTAACCATGCCGTGCAGAAACTGTGCATATACTTTCCTGCCTCCTTGGTCGTGAAGTTCTAATGTGCAAGCTTCCAAGTCCAACTTTATGATCACAACTTAAATGTATAAACCCTCTTTCAGCACTGAACAGCAAATGCCAGATACGTCAACTGCTGCACATACACATGCACAGGTGCCTTCACCTTTGCAACGCCAAGGGCCTCTTGTGCGCACTTCTGCAGCCAGCCTTTCACTTGCAGCTCTGCAGCCTTCCACCTGAGCTGCTGTGTCAGTCTTTTTCCCTTCTCCCTCCTATGCTGGCGCCTTTGTGCTGTTATTCTCATGGCCCTTCACCTGCAAATCTCAGTATTATTATAGGTTCTCATAGGAAGCAATTGCCAATAGTCTCAGAATCCCCTCTTTCTTCTCCCTGTGTTTCTTACCTGTTTGGTAACTTTAGTTTACATTAGCGGAAAAACAAGAGTTAGAAAATAGAAAAGTAGGTAATAGTCATGTAAATATCCTGTAAGCATTACCAGCCATAAAGATGCACAAAATGGAGTGACTGGCATGCACCACCTGTGTCTGATTAAATGTGATTCTGTCAGCACTGACAGCATCACACACAGGAACAACCAAGAGGGAGCTTGGCTGGGTCTTGATGCCAAGCACGGGGTTAACAGAAGAAGCAGCCTGACAAGAATAGTTATAGTCATCTTCTTCATCCTCAGTGCTTGCTAACGCTGGAAAAGGGCCCTTTTCTGGGGGCCCCATTGCTTCACTTCTTGGCGGGCCACAGGGAAGGTTCCCCTTTCC
>NW_009649559.1:283784-286667 GCF_000708025.1 Charadrius vociferus | reverse complement strand
AAGTTCATGCGTGGAGCCTGCTGATAAAACTCTGTGTTGGTAAACCTGTCTCAAAAGGTGCAATGACACTGTCCCCATGCAGTTGGCAAGGTCCCCTCCCCTTCCATCACCATCAGCCCCTGATGGGAATGGTGGGAAGCAGAGCCACAGAGGAACAGCTATACCCCAGTAAAAAATACTGACTCTATGTATTATTGCTTGAGTTATATTTAGTAAGTTATTGCTTAACTTTGCTGTATAAAGCAACATCTTATTCTAGGATAGAATGCTACACAGAACTAAGATTAAGCAACAATCTGTTACAATCAGATTCAGTGCTTTTTTTTCAAAGTTGTAAGCGTTCAGGCTAACAGTCTTCCAAGTCTCTCCCTGACAGAAAAGAAAAAAAAAAAAGGAAAAAAGAAAGAAAGAAAGAAAAAAAGCATTACACTCTCACTGTTTATTTTGGTGGGACAAGTAAGACAGACGAGTGGCAGTGCTCTGTCACCGAGAAGTACACCCTCACTTCTGCTCTGGAGCAGGGACTTTGTACCAGAGGTGAGGAAAGGGAGATGAGAGGCTGCGCAGCACAGATACAGATTTTGCTATGGCCGCAAACTTGCTTATCCCTTTGGAACCCTACTAAGAGTAGCAGATGGTATTGATGCACGTTAGCACGCCTTGCCCTTTAGCAAGCCAGCTGCAAGCCTGGCAGCACAGCCGCATTTTGGGGTGCGCGGGGGCTGCGGGGCGCAGCTGTCCCCGGGCTCCAGCGGGGACACCGCCGGAGCCGCCGCGCTCCCGTGTGCGGGCTGCTCCCTCTGCCGGCAGCCGGCTCCTTCCCAGATGGGCTCAAAATGGGGAAAAAGACACGCAAGCGGAGGAGCTGAAACTGTACGAAGATGTGCGAGAGAAGACATAGGAATAGAGCCCTTGGGGACATGAGGCACAGGCTTAAATTTCCTTTGCAGTATGATGAGCCACCAGTCCTGCTCAGAGGGTCTGTGTTTTGCACAGGTCTTAGAAGATGTTTTCTTCATTTACTAATGGGAGCGGTCACCCAAAGAACTTGCAGCTTTGTCTCCAGTTATCCACAGTAACAGAACAGTCACAGTTTGACTCGTCACTTCGTTTTTATGGGCCTCAAGAGCTGTGAAGTGAGCAATAGATTAAAGAGCAACACATTTCTGCCCTCCTGTAAAAATCCTCTGCGGAATGCAAATACCCACAGTAATCCCTCCATTAAAGCACCCATTCTAGGTCTCGTCCTAACAACACACAGCAGACTGGCATGTTTTTTAGCCACGTCTGTTTACAGCAGAAACTCCAGGAATGGCATAATACAAATGTCCATAATACAAGGGTGAAATATCCCAAATACTCATCATCACCAGGTCCCACAGTCCCCTTCCCATGGCACAGCCACCACCCTACTTATCCTAAGGACTTTGAGGGGAAGGCAGCGAGATTACCTGTGCACATGCTCATGACACTGCCTGCAGGATGCACACTCACCCTGGGTCAAGTAATGTAGTGTAAATACATTTAATTAAAAAACAGAGGTCCAAGTTTTCTTGCTGTGCTGTAGGGCCAGCATGGTGACAACACCTGTGCACATACGCCAGCAGTGGCAGCAGCTTCCTGCCCGTGCTGAAGTTGGTCCTGAGAAGGAGCATCACACAGAACAGAACAACAGAACAGCTCTGTTTTGGCATCAGGTCGAAAAGGCGAGTGTTTCTGTTTGAAAATACCCAGTGCCTCTTGCTAGGAGCGTGAGTATGGGAAGGTTTTATGAGTGATGGTCTTACCAGACAGTTCAAACTGAAAGACACCCTGAGTAGTTTTCACGTACTCTTCACTCATCGCCCCCTGAATAACTCTGAATATTTCTGCAACAGGACTCGATGGCTTGGCTGGACCAGATTCTGTGTTAACCTTAGCTCCATCTGGTCCTTCATGCTGGGATCGATCTGCCTGATTTATTCTCCTCTTTGAATGCTTTGAAAGCACCTACAAGAAATTAATTCTTCTGCAAAGGCTTCTAAGCTGTAAATCAATTCATTGCTTTAATTGGCATTTTAGTATACCGTAGTGGACATGTACACTTAACAATAAAGGACAGCGTTCACAATTTACAGGGCTGATCACGATGAACAGCCTCTGAAAATGTTGTAGAAAGTCTCTTGGGTGTCGTAAGTATCAAAAAATAGTTAGGGCTATTCTGTGAGTCCCTACTCACAGACCAGCGTTGTGAGGCCCAGGGAACTAACACCATCCATCCCTGGCAGAACAGTCCTCATGCGATTGCTCAAATAATATTTTCAAGGGTGAGGGACTCTGTTCAAACTTTGCCTCCTCTGCCTTTCTCTTTTCCCTATTTTGGCACTCCTACAAAACCTGCTCAGCATTCTTAGTGGCCCTCCTACTTGACACATTACAATTCCGAAAAAGCAAAACCAATGCTTTCCTAAAAAAAGGGTTTCTGCATTTCATCTAAGAGATTGTAAATCTAGGAAGCAATAGAGACTGTTTTTTGTATAAATTTATCAAGACAGATCATATGACACTCCTCCAAGATGTGCTGTTTGCCATTTAATTTCTTTTTCCAGCAATATTTACCTGTGACCTTTTGTATAAAAAAGGATTCTTCAAAATAAGGGGCTGATTATAAACCTTGAAATTCTTGAAGTCCTTCAGAAGGTAACATTCTTTCTCTAGATTTAAGTAGAGAGGGTCTGCAGCCACTTCCATAAATCTTACCTTCCAAATGAGAAAAAGAGATTTTGCCAAATAGCTTGAGTGGAATCCAAGTTCTTGGGAGAAAAAAAACAACCAACCAACTTGAAATCCAGAGGGCATTCATTATCACCAGAAACGATCAATTTGTACACACAGTGCTTTCCC
>NW_009649559.1:281196-283770 GCF_000708025.1 Charadrius vociferus | reverse complement strand
TCTGTCTTTACTACTACCAGCAAAATGAGAAGCCTTTTAAAGTTGCGATGAAGAACATTTGAAGACAAGAAACCATGTCATTAGCTGGTAAGTAGTAACATACATGTTGTTTTGGGCAACAAAAAAACCCGGTTTTGAGTTGGGAAATTTCAATCATTTTAATTTATTATCAAGTAATATAACTGTGTAATTATTTTGTTGTTATTAAGAAACAATAAAAAATAAACACTTGGCAAACCCCACCTCAACTCCCCTCTGCACACCCCTCCTCCTTATTTATTTCTAATAAATCCTTAAAGTTTGAGCCAAATTTGGGAATCACTTCTCGTAGCAGTGTACCCAGAAATGTTCTTAACCTTTGTTGTTAGGTATCCAAATGTTATGTAATATTCCAATCAACTAGTAGTGTGTTTAAGTTGAATGTTTTAAATATAATGATTCATCTGTTAAAAATGCTCTTCTTAATATATTGAAATAACAGCACTGTTCATTAGGGTGCACATTTGTTAACAGTGAATAGATGGAGTAAACGATACCACAAAGGCCTTGGGACAGGAATATCAGTGATCTACACCCTTCGCGTGCTAGGTGATCTTGGACAAGTGGTTCTCCTCTGCTTGCCTCACTTTCCACTGAAAAATTGGATGTTTCTACTTATTTCTATATTCATTTTGAGATATATTCATTAAAAACAGTGCTTAATACTTGAGTGATGGTAAAATGCCAAATGCCACTCAGACACACAGGAGGCTGGAAGGGCAGAAGCAAGTTTGCTGGGACTGTCAGCTGGAGGAGACATGGTGTTTTCAGAGCCGATCGCTGGCCTGAAAGATCTTCTCACTGCCTTGAGGACACTCCAGGCCCAGCTGACATCGCTCACTAGGACCATTCTTGCTACCTCCTTCTGAATGGCTGCATCTGCCTCATCACCTTCCTCAGGTGAACCCAGGTCAGCCCTGGATGAAGAAGGCTGGGAGTGAAAAACAGTTGGCAGAGCAGGGCACTAGCAGAGACAGCGGTCCACAATGGCAGGGGAGCAGTGGCAGCCAGGGAGGTGTTGCTGCAATGCCATGGCAGTGGTTGCATAAATTAAAAGGCTGATGGGCAAAATACCTGACCCTGCAAAGTTAAAGCGGGAGTTTTCAAAAGAGAAGGGCGCACTACCTTCTCCTGTGAGTAGCTGTGGGGGCCAGGGGCTAGGCTCCAGGGTGGATGCTCCATCATTGGAGGGAAGGGCAGTTTCGGGGGTCCTCCCTCATTGCACCACCACGGACGCAGATGCAGGGGTGCTCAGCCCATGGCAAACCTGCGCGCCCCAGCTGCTCGTCACCTGGAGTGAGGGGGGTGAGCGGTGGGGCGAATGCGCAGCCAACACGCAAGCCTTCCAGCTTCTGTAGCACCTTTTAAAATGTTTTCTGCTTCTCACACCACAAAACCTCCTGGGAGGTAAACAGACCCTTCCAGTGTAGAAAAAAGCCATTTCTCCTTTTAAATACTGGAGAAAAAAACAACACTTGAGGGGAAGGAGGATAAAGATGATGCCTAGGGACCTCTGCTGCAGGTACTTCTGTGCACGGCTGAAACCCGCAGCTCTCCACACAGGCACGACAGCTTTCTCACACGGAGCGCATTGCAGGCATGAGGCTTATGATCCCGGCATGGAACTGTCGCAATCAAGCCCTGCGTTCTTCCTGACTTGGGCTGAGTGGCCGGAAAGAGGCTGAAGGAGAGTTGTGGTTGAAGAAGATCTTCTCAGAGAAGTGGGTTTGCTTCCATCTGTGCAGGGTGCCAACCTTGGGAAAGCAAGGGGCATGAAAGGCGTTCAGCCCTTGGCCCCTTCAGTGTGGTCAAGTTGTTCCTATGGGAGTCTGCAGCTCTGTGACAATGGGACCTGCAGGGACAATAAAACGACAACTGCCACCACGTCAACACACAAGGACTAGTGCATCTGCTCATGGCTTAACCTGATTTCTGTTTAAATCTGGAAAACCGTCCGTCTCAATCCTTACGGTGGGTTCAGACCCACCGGGTGATTTCCCCTGCTGGCATCAGCTACTGCAAAACCCGAACCCCTCTGAGGATGTTGTGCAGGGTCTCCGTGTGGAAGCTGAAGGGGGAGAGATGAGCCCAAGGCGGAAGCTGGTGGAAGATCTGCCGACGGCAGCAACAGGCGGGCGGCACGGCAAGGGCAGGGGAGGGTCAGAGCCTCCATCAGGCGACTGAGGGAGGAAGAGGCGATGTGGGGAGAGGTGTGTGTGGCCGTGGCGGTGTGGGATTTGGAGGCGAGGGCCAGGTCAGTCCTGTGAAGTAAGCGAGGGACGAGGGGAGGGGGTGAAGGAGGGGACAGCAGAAGGCAGATGATGCTGCCACAGGCGTTTTGATGAACTGGGGAGGCAGAAGGCGAGATGGAGGCAAAGATCGAGCAATTTGTGTGGGACTGGGAACAGAGTTCAGTCTGCAGTGACGCTTCGCACGCCCGGCAGAGAACGGGGGGCTGCTGGAAACCACTCAACCCCTCTCCTTTCATTCCCTACCTAACCTCAGGCCGGCTTATGTCCCCCGACCCGGCCGCCC
>NW_009649559.1:257442-280617 GCF_000708025.1 Charadrius vociferus | reverse complement strand
GCTGGAGGCGAGTCCGGGAGATGAGGGGGCAGGTTTTAAGGGGGTTGGAGGGGGCTGTTTGGCAGAGGTCCTGGAAATCTTCCCCTGAGGATCGTTTGTCAACGTCCTTGAGCGGAGCGTTTTGCAATGGAAATAGTTGTCAGACGACTTTCGTCTAAATTGGGTGGTGTATCTGTAATGTTAATGTGTATTAAACTATTTTTATTTCTTATTCCCAAGCCAGCGCCTTCTTACCTGGCAATCAAGTTTTCTTCCAGTATAGAATCTTCGTTTAGAGGCATTTTCTGCCTTTCCTCAGAGCCAGTACTGCTAATAGGTGGGACGATAAGTTGGTATTATTTGTTCCTGTGTGTTATAAACAGGATTATTCATTAAATTCCTAATGTATGTGTAAACAAGCTGTAAAAATTGCCCCGATGTGGCCTGCAGGTTTCTGTATTAGCAGCCACGCCTGCTGAGAAAGGAACCTATTTTCATTATTTTTCAAGATCCCTGAGGCTGCAGGACACACAGGTGAATTTGACGTTTTCTGTCTTACTGCCTGAATTCAACAGCGGTGGCAGCAATTAAAATGCAACCTTCACAGTACAGGTCATAAGCAATTTTAGACAAGCACATGCTTTAAAAACTTGTAAACTATTAGACTGTTAAGTGAATTAAGAAATAAATCCCAAGTCTTGCAAGCTGCTCAGCTTGCTTAGGAGAGTAAACTGCTCTAAATTCTGGGCAGTTCTTGTGGGGACACTGAATGAACATTTTAAGAGGTTGGTGCATCTGGCTTTGTGGATGCTGTCACACCAACTTGCAGTGGATAAATGAAACTTCTTAAGTGAGACACAATTAGAAGTAAAATTAAAGAAGAAGCAAGAATGTTTAAAAAAAAGAGAAATAAAAGGTGTGTGAGAGTATCAGGTCAGCTCAATGTTTCAGAGGTGATGAAGGGAAAAGGAATTTTTCCTGTTAGTAGGGCTTTGCTTATTTTGGTGAACACTGTTTCTGTGGACTGTAGGGACAGAGGTGGAGATTGTGGAGGTAGAACTGAAGGAAGGGAGCTTCAGAGAGTGAATGTGGTCAGTAGTGATGGTAAGCCTAGGGATAAAAAGGCAGTTTACATAGGCTGGAGATGCAGCTGAGAAAAAAGAAGAGTTGAGGGTGGTGGCCAGTGTGGGAAAGGTTGGAGAGCAAAACTAGAGTATAACTAGAATGAATAGAATATGTTCCCTGACTTTTGAATAGAATAATACTATGGGGAAAGGAATTGAATCTGCAGCTGGACTCTTCCAGATTGCATCATCGGATAATTCAGGTTGGAAGAGACCTTGAGAGGTCTGCCGTTCAACCTCTTGCTGAAAGCCAGGTGAGTTGGGAGGTCAGACAGGGTTGCACAGGGCTTTGTCCATTTGGGTCTTGAAGACCTCCAAGGCTGGAAACAGCTCCATCCACTGCTCAGTCATCCCGGGGAGGACAGTTTGAACCTCTCTTCTTTTAGTTTGAAAGGGCCTGTTGTCTCTCATCCTCCTGCATTGCACCACAGCATGTATGCTTGGCTCCATCTCATCAGTTACTGCATAGGTACGGGGGGCTGCTGCTAGGTCCCCCCAAAGCTGTTCTCCAGGCTGAAATGGCCCTCTCACACAAGTGCTGAGCCTCCAGCCATCTCTGTCTCCTTTTGTAGAACTTGCTCCCATTTGTCAACACATACCTTGTATTAAGGGACCCAGAACTCGTCACAGGGTGTAAGTGCGGTCTTATGAGTGCCAATTAGACGGTCATAATCTCTTCCTTCAGTCTTCTGGCCATGGTGTTCCTGCATCCCAGGATGCTGCTGGCCTGTGTTGCCAGGCACGCTGCTGGCTCACGCTCAGCTTGCTCTCTGCCAAGTTCCCCGAGGCCTTTTCAGGAGAGTGCTCCCTGGCCGTGCAGTCGCCAGCCTGTGTAGTTGCAGTGACTCTTTCTTCCCAAGTGCAGGGCTGTGCATCTGTCCTTGTCGAATTTCACAAGGCTCCTGTTTTGTTGATTGCAAAAGTATTGTGAGAGATGCTGTTGAAAGCCTTGCTTTCACCTACCCCATTGAGCAAAGGGCCTGCTCTTACTACCAGTGTAACAGCAGAAGCCCCTGTGCCCTTCATGTAGTTCACAAGCCCCAGCTGCAGGTGAACTTTGTTTTTTGTGACACCACCCTGACATGCTCGGGTGGTATTTTTGATTCCTCCTTTGTGGCCTGTCCTTGCTCCCATTCCCTGTATGACGGCTTTGTACGTGGGAGCTGAGTCACAAGTTCTCTGCATAGCCATGCTGGTCTGCTGGTACATCTACTTGTTTTCCTGAATGGACCACTCTTGCCCCTGGAGGGGCTTGAAGCCCCCACCAGCTTTCCTCCATTTCCTTCTCCTTCAGAGCTGCCTCTCGCTGGACCCCATTTGCCTCTTCCCAGACTAAGGTAGAATCTGCTGACCTCATATCAGTTGGTTGAAGGTAGAAGCCAGATTCTTGCCTTACTTGACTAAGTTTTATGGTCTGACTATGTATTGCGGAGATGAACTTTCCTCACTGTGCATGTGACTCGACCAAGCAGCAGTTTTTTGTGATTTGCTGTGCTGTTTTGAGATCTTCCTCTGCCTCTCTAGGACCCAGTTTTGCAGAGGGAAGCTGTTTGAAGTGGCACCTGCAGGGCTTCATTGACTTCCTGGCACCCTGGAGATGCCTCACTGTGCCACTGCAGGGGAAGATCCCTCCCCTCTCCCTGCCCTATCCCATTTTTCTGCCTTCTGAAAGCACTTAACCCTCCTAGAGAGTGTTTTAGAGAGGGATGCTCTCGGATTGGAGGGAAAAAACAGACCTGGAGAAACAGTAGTAAGTCAAGCCTGGCCCAGAGTGAAAGGAAAACTAATGCAAGCTCAGAGGCTGGTGTGTAACATTTGTGATGTGAGTGAAAAGTGAAGTTGCTGTAGCACATAGTTTATTTGCATTCTCTAACTGGGGCTGAAAACTTGGACCTCTTGGTTTTTTCCCACTGAGTGATAGAAAGCAACACAAGCTTTATGCAGAACGCTGAAATGCACCTTCCTTCATACGGAAAACCTGTGGTCTAAAAGGCTTTATTGTCAAATACGCTTTTAACACGAGTTGATCTTTTGCTTTTCAAAAATTCAATGACATTCCTTGGGTAAGCCAGACATCTTTCTGACGCTCTAAAACTTGTTAGTTTCTGCAGAGGTTTTGATTGGACCCCTTTTTAGGCGGGACCCATTGGGTTAAATGTGGTTACTGGCAAACTGTTGGGTTTAGTGTAAAACCTTTAAGAGAAATAATTGCCATTTCTGAAAATCAGGTTTTTGGCACTTGCATGCGGCATCCTGCATTGGCATTGTTGTTCTGGACTTTAACTTTATACCACGTTGACACAGCAGTTTTTTGTGTTTAGAGGCTGTGACTAGTAAGTTACAGAGCTGTGTAGGTGTGTTGTCTCGTTAGAACCTGGCATTAATTTTTACAACTTACTCCTTTTCTGTTGGAGAATGTAGCAGCTCTGTTGTAAAGAGTGCGTTGGATCATTTTACAAACAGGGAGAAACATAATTGGGTGACCTGTTTAACCCTTGTGCTTTGTAGTGTTTGCAGACTTGGATAGCAGTCTTGCTTTCAGTAGTACTGTACTTTGCTCTAGCTTTAGTCATTTCTCTTGGTTTTAGTGGCTGCTTTCTTAGTAAAGTGACGAAGGCATTTGTCTGGTTGGAAGACTGTGCTAGTTACTTTTGCCCTTCCAGAGTGTTAAAAATCAATGATTTACAGTTTTTGCTTTGTTCTCCCTCTCCTTTCCCCTCCGCTTCCCCCTTCACCTTTAGGAAACTGGCAGGATGCACTCTCTTCATCACGGGCGCAAGCCGGGGCATTGGCAAAGCCATTGCTTTGAAAGCTGCCAAGGATGGTGCAAACATTGTGATAGCTGCCAAGACAGCTGAGCCCCATCCTACTCTCCCAGGGACTATCTACACTGCTGCAGCAGAGAGTAAGTTGTAAGAAATGAGTGGGGGCTTCAGGTGCCGGGCTGGGTGTATGCCCTAGCTTAATGGTCATACCAGAGTGGAAAACTGCATACACTCTCTTAGCTCCAATTCACCTTGAATAAAATAAGCTTAGGGCTTCTCTTCCATCCCAGGAATGCTGGGAGGTATCAAAATACTGCTGTAATAAAGATGTATGTGTATAGATGTGAAAACGCTATGTTAATTGAGATTTGTGTGTTTACCATACACATTCTTAGTGCTAAGATTTGTTTTTGGCTTCTTCTTTATGCAACATGTAAAAAGGTCACAATTTGAGAGTGTGATTTTCAGTGCTGCCTTGAAGCGTGTCATTGTGTGAGAGATTTTCAGTAGGTTCATGCTACTTGTTCCATCTGAGAGCAAGTTTTTAAATGTTTAATTTTTTAATTGTGCAGTTGAAGCAGCTGGAGGAAAGGCTTTGCCATGCATCGTTAATGTGAGGGAAGAACAGCAAATTATCAATGCTGTGGAGAAAGCTGTGAAGACTTTTGGAGGTATGCTAAGGTGTGGGGGAGACATTAACAGGCAGATTGTTAAAAAAAAAGAGAAAAGAACAGCCTGCCCTACTCGTGCTTTTTGTCTTTAAATGCTAATGTGAAATGGCTTATTTTAAAACCAGGGATTGATATTTTGGTGAACAATGCAAGCGCCATCTCTTTGACTGGCACTTTGGAAACAGAAACGAAGAAGGTCAATCTTATGATGGATGTCAATGTACGAGGAACCTACCTTACGTAAGTGTTGAGAGAGGGAAGCAAAGTAATTGTCACAAAACATATGATGTTATCTCGTTTTTTTCTGAGAAATTGTGTAGCTGTCTTGCTGCCCTGGAGTTGGAGTGCAGGTATTCTATGTGTGCTCACAGGAAATTACTTGGTTATTGGCCAACTGATTTGAAATTAATATTTGCAAGAGTTAATTGCAAGTTGGAGTAAACAGGAACCTTATTACTGTAGTCAGTAAGTGTTCACAAACCCCTCCATGCAAGTAGAAAGCAGAAACTAGTTTATTTCAAATGGAGCTCCCGCTTGGCTTTGCTAAATGCTGTCTGCTCTTTCATGTCAAGTGAAATTACTAACTCTTTGCATACGTTAAGTGCAACACCTCATTTGCCAGTTTCCTTCTCATAAGCTTCTTTCTCATCTTTAGAGACATAATATAACTTACCGTAGTTAAAATAAAAATGATCTAAAGTGTTCTTTGCCTACTTTCAGCTTATCACTTCTATCGTTTATTTAAATTACCATCCTAAGATTTGATTTCACAAGTCCTGTGATCCTTGTTTGCTCAGTTTTTTGGATATCAATTCAGTAGGTGGGATCATCTTTAGATTTACAGGATGTAATTTCAAGTTGCTCTGTTTTAAAATGAAAACTTCGATTTTTGATGGGGTTGTGTTTGAAAAAAAAAAAAAAAGCCCTTTGGATGATGCAGATTCTCTAAATTCAGTTGTTGCTTGATGTGATCAGGATCTTTTGTATCAAAGTTCTATCTAGAATCTGAAAAGTTTTATCTAGTGTCTGTCATTCTCCTTTGTGCAGGTGAATCTGGTTATCAGATACTATGATTATATTCTTTAATATTCTTTTGCTATGAATCGGTGATGGGATTTGCGATTAGAATAGTGTAAAAACACACATGAATAGCACCTTTCTGAGTTACAGAGACACACGCACAGCGTGTAGATAGCATGGAGAGAGAAGCAGGGTGGAAGAAAGACTCGGCTTTGCAGAGTGGAATTTCTGTGCTTCCTCCCTGCGATGTCTGATTTTGAAAGGCTGTAAGTCTAAGTGGTTCTATCCTCAGAAAGGAAAATTGGTTTTGGAGCTTGGCATTCCAGAAAATGCTCTGTGGATATTTCTTGCTAAATCTCTGAATGGGTTCCACTGTATTGCCAGTGGCAAGCACCGTTCCGTCCTCACCACCCAACAGTGACAGTCACTGTCTTGATGGTACATCTAGGTATTCAAAATTGATGGAGAATTCTTAAAATTATATTTCCATTGGGTGCTACTGTGCTTTAAAAAGATTAAAAACAGATTTTGTGTTGCTGCAAATGGAAGAGTATATGAAAGATTAATGCCTCTTAGGGGAAGTTAAAAATGATCTTTGCCATTGCTTTTAGAGCAGTCAATTGGGAAGATCTAGTCAAGCATTTCAGCCTTTTCTTCCCCTTGCTTTGTATGTTGCTTCTGTTTATAATTTGTAGAGATCTGTTTTCAATTTAATGGTCAGAAAGTTATAATAGTTTAGAAAAAAAAGTGTAGATTTTTTTGGTTTTGTGGAGGAGGTGGGGAGGATGTCCCACCTTATGGAGTATACTTGTAGACATATTCTTGGTTCCTGCGCATTAAGAAATTGAGACATCTATTAGTGAACTTCGAATACTGCCACTGAAAAGAGTTGAGACCTCAGGACGTTTAAACAGGTGGTAAATAATTTACTTTACTACTTCAATGATTTTGCAGTTAAAGGTGTCCCTTCTTGTGGCTGACAGTATGTGTGGGTCCTGTTGAAATGTGTGAATAGTATGTCAGTAGTGTAGTCCACTGCGGTGCTGTTCGCTCTGTGAAGCTTGATTAAAAATTCTCCGGCAGAGATCACATGCAAACATATACCCAAGTGCTAGAAGTGAAGTCAAATCTCGTTTTTTATAAAGTAAAAGTTAGAATTTACACGTATCTGTAAATCATAACTTGAATGAAATAGTGACTCTTCCAGTTAGCAGAGAACAGGGTTTCAGTTTTGCTTGGAATATTTGTAATAGCCTTTCACTATATAGTACTATTTCTTTAATGTGCTGTTAAAGAAGAAATAGAAATAGGTCAGAAGAGAATATATCTATGACGAAATGGTGCTCTGCACTGGTAATTTTGCTTGTTGCCTCGTAGTTTTTTGTTGCCCCTCAGTTCGCAGGAATGAATACCAGACCTGAGATAAATGAGTTAGGACAGATTTTTTTTTTGTTGTTCTTTGTATCAGTTAAGTAATTGATACAAGGGAAGGTCTCAGCTTAGTGTTGGACTTTCATGAAAATGAAAATACTGGTCTGCTACTATGGTTTTTACTGTAATTATAGGTGTTCCATAAAATAGGAGGTGACTGATTTGTCTGAATGTATCTCTCAGGTCTAAAACATGCCTTCCCCACTTGAGGAAGAGTAGGAACCCCCATATCCTGAACCTCAGCCCACCTATGAATATGAATCCCATGTGGTTCAAAAATCATTGCGGTGAGTAGCATTCAGTGCCTTTGTTATTATTTTTTGAGAACCATATAAATACCTGGTGAAATGTGCAGGAGTGCCAGTCCAGAATGCCAGATCTTTTATCTTTTGTCCTATGTACAGACTGGCACTAATGGGGAACACCGTTAGTGTTCCCTAGAGTGTTTTGTACCTCACCTAAAAGAAATTTTGTGGGAAAACATAGTGCAGGTTTCATGGCCTAATACGTCCTTTATGTTTTCAAGAGCTTTTTCATGGTAATTCTTAAGACTACAAAATATTTTCTGTTCTAAATAGATTTTGAAACCCCAAATCTACTTTCTTACCAATTCAGCTTCACATTTGGTTTAATAGAGGTTAAAGCTCAATGTTGTCTTTTAAATGAAAATTAATTTTGAGGTGGCAAAGGGACCCCATATTGTCTTGAGGTTCATATTGCTTATTTTAAAACTGTTAAAAAAAGCCTTTCCGTTTTGGACGCTTGTCATGTTAAACTTCTCCAGTAAGTCACAGTTCTTCCCCAACCAACAGTTTCGCCCTTTCCCCCTCCTCTTGCCCTGTTTTCTATAGAATACTAGTTCAGTCATTAGCAGCTACTATGCCTTAGGCCTCTTGAAAAAATTGAGCACTATTATCAATGTGCTGTATATAAAAAACAGAACAAAGCCACCGTATAGCTAGGTTTTGGTCACTGTTTTTGTCAACATATGTGTAGATCTCATTTTATTTGTAGTGAAAAGATCGCAAACTAGTTTGTATCTGCTGGGAGTGATGGGGAGAAGGGAGAGCTTTTGACTCTAGGGAGGTAATGTTTTGTCCCCAAAAACTTATTTTTCCTTATGAACAAATAATTTGATTTTTCTTTTCTTCATAATTAAAGTTTTGATGATAGAGTGTAAATTTTTATCTTACTAGATAACACTAACAGTTTTTTTCATACTTCTTTTCTTAGCTTACACCATTTCTAAATATGGGATGTCCATGTGTGTCTTGGGAATGGCAGAAGAATTTAGAGGAGAAGTTGCTGTCAATGCTTTATGGCCTAAAACAGGTGATTTTTTTTTTTTAATGGTACTAATAACTTTCTGTATTTTGTCTTCTATAGCTGGTTTTATTTTATTGTGAATATACTTCAGACATCTTCTGGAATTGATTCAGGAGACTGAGCAGTTCTTTTGTATGTTCTTTGTTCATCCTGTGTGGGTGCTGGTTTTCATTCCTAGTTCTCACTAAGCCATTGCTACTTTGATCTGAACTCATCTTCAGCTAGATTGCAACCCATTCAACCCTTTCAGTTGGCTGAAGCAGCTATGTAGTACTTGGCTTGTCTGTGCTCTTTCTCATGCACCCAGAGTTTTGGTTTGGACAGAATCAGGAAAGTATTAGCATGCTTTCATTAGTAGGTGTTAAATGTCTGTGTATGTAGTACTATTTAGAATTCCTTAATAGTTAAATTGTCAGAGTGTAGATGGAACTGACAAGATGTATAACTCTGTAAATGCGGAAATAATAATAAAAAAAATCTCCATTACAAAAAATGTTCTTTCAAAAGTTTTATCTTCCAGGAATGAGAAAGTTCACTACTTTCATGTGGTCACCAGAGAGAGAGAATTACAGACTTCCACAGTATCTAAAATACAGTTGTAAAGGTCTTAATTAAAAAGTCCAGTACAATCTCATATAAATGTGATCAGCGTCAGTGCTAGTATGGATGCCAGTATCTGTTGATTACTTCAACTCTTTAAACATGCAAAAGTATGCTGGTAATAAGGTGCCAGGAGCTCTCCATCTATCTAAAAGTGAAAGAGGAAGCTAACCAAAAGGGCAAGGGGCAATCCCATCACTAAGAGTGCATATGAATAATAGAGGTATCCTGGCACGGAACTGGACACTCTTTGTGTGCACTAAAGGAAAACCAGCAGCACTTTATGTGAAATAGGTGGAACAATGTACAGCCAGACTATGAGGCAGTACCTGTTTAAGACCTTTTTGCTTCAGTCTGTGCACGTAGGCATACTGTGGAAGAATAATAGTTGACATTAACAGAGAAGTGGCAGAAGCATGGGCCAGGAAAAGTGAATAGGTTAAGGAATCCTCATAATAGTGGAATATATTCAGGTCAGCGGAACCTGGTAAATTTCATCCGAGCATTTGACAGGATATTCTCTGAACTGTTGGTAGTTATTTAAAAAAAAAAATTAAAACCTTGCAGGACAGATCACCTTTCAGAGGACCAAAGAAAGGCAAATTTATTTCCTGTTCTTGAAAATGAGGAAGAGACCTAGGGAGACTTAGGTGTATGTACAGTATCTCTCACCACTTTTTATTTAGATGTGTGTTTATAGCAGTTCAGTTGATTTGAAAAAAAAAGAAGCTGAGTTTGGTCAAAGATAAATGAAACATAGGGACTAATCCTCACCACAGAAGAGTAAAATAAGGGAGTCAACAATGACATCTACCCACTCTTGCACTTTCCTAGAAGACACTTTGGCAGGGTCTCCCCAGCCAGCATTGAGGAGTGCTGTCCTGTTTCACAGTTCCTACTTTGGAAGTTGGATGATCCAGCTCATATATGTGTGTCCTGCACAGTGCCTGTTCTTTGCTTTTTAAGGGATGTTGGGATCATTTCTTCATCAAAGCTGCTGTTACTTCATGTGTAATGGAAACACTGGAAGGAGGACAAAAGTGATTTAAAATCGGGTTTATCCTTCCACCTCCGGGACTTGCCAGCACCAGGTGTAGGAGAGGATTTGCGAATCTGTCCCAAAACTTAGGGGCAGAGTGTTGTCTTAAACAGCAAATGGGAAAAAGTCATGAAGCAGAACTGTATGAGGGGAAAACAATGACATGGCAAATGCCAAAAGGTACAGCCAAACAGTCTCTCTGTGGAACAGGATGAAAGAAAATGGAATGGATATCTCAGTCTGGAAGAGCAAAGTACAGACTTAGACTGGAACATGCCCCAGCGTTAGTAGCTCCTTTGGGGGAAGCATAAAGAAGACTAATGGAATGGTGCAGAAGTTAGTAGAATTGGTTAATGAAACAACTAGAAGCTTAGGAGATCTGGATTTTATTTTTGGGTCTAACACAGCCTTTCTGTGGAATATTGAACATGTTATTTGAGTTTTTGCTATTTGGTTTCTCATAAACTTAGGAGAGACACTTTGGTATGTCGTGGGAGTTATTGCAAGGCTAAAATTAAGCACCAAGATTTTCAGTGTGATAATCACCAAAGGAAATACCTCTTAATGACTGATGTATCGTACATTCACTTTGAGAAAAATAGTTGTCCTGTTTGTTTTTATTGTCCTGAATAACCTGGAGGAAATCCATGGGGTGAGGCACTGATAGTGGGATAGAGGGATGTGAACGCCATAAAAAATCCTGCCCATGATTTCACTTTGTTGTTCCTTTAATAGTTTTCTGTTTTTCACTGGTGCTTGTAGAGAATTACTTGTTGGTTGGTAGTATTTCATAGCTTTGTCTTCCTACAGTTTCCTTTCACATGAAAGGAAAACAAAGTTTGTGTACTTGCCAGAAACATGGGAATTTCATGTTGTCAGTGTTAAAGCTGTGTTTTCTTACCCTCCAAACTTCCTAGCCATACATACAGCTGCTATGGATATGCTGGGAGGATCTGGAATAGAAAAACAATGCAGGAAAACGGACATCCTTGCAGATGCTGCATATTGCATTTTAACAAAACCAAAAAGTTTCACGGGAAACTTCATTATTGATGAAGTTCTGCTGAGAGAAGAAGGAGTTAAGGATTTTGATGTCTATGCAATCGCACCAGGTAAAATAGATTTTTAAGATGAGAAATAATTTCAGGAAGGAGGAAAGGCTGCATGGAGAATATTAGTATAATTCTGTTTCTAGGGGCTCTTAAATTATTCTGTAAAAAGTTGCTTTGCCTCAGCTTTTATACCTTCCTGGAAGGCACACACAAGTCTATTGAGACTCAAATCATCAAGTGCCTATTAAACTAAAAACAATACTTTCTTGAAAAGAAAATATACCTGCACTGTAGATACATATATTACTATTTAGCAGCTAGTGAGATAGGGTTTTTTTTTCCTTCTTCAGATGTTTTTCCTTGCACCTTTAAGAGGTTTCATGGTCAGATTTTAAATGAACCAAATCTAAACATGTTAATTTCATGCTATGTCTTTCCTTCAAATCATAGTTTATTTACTTCCAAACTTAGCTGTAGTTTCATATGAAATGGATTCCTGTTTGTGCTGTCCAACTTTACTTGGACTTAATATTACATTTTTCCTCCCTTTTAGGTCACCCTCTGATGCCTGACTTTTTCTTGGATGTTGAAAGTGACATGACAACCACGAAACAAGAATATGGTAAGAAAAACACTGTGTGTAAAAGTCAATCTTTCTGACAATAATGAATGCCCTCTCTGTTTCAAGTTGTCCTTTCTTCTTTTCTCCCAAGAGCTTGGACTCCACTCAAGCTATTTGGCAAAAACCCTTTTCTCATTTGGAGGGTTGGATTTATGGAAGTGACTCCGTACCTAAAGCTAGGGAAGGAATGTTACCTCCTGCATGACTTTCATGGTATAAAAAAAATCAGTACCTTATTTTGGGGAATCCTTTTTTAACCATCTGAATTGCGGTAGTGTGAAGGTCACAGGTAAATATTGCTGGAAAAAGAAATTAAATGGCAAACAGCACATCTTGCAGGAGTGACTCATTTGCCTTGCTAAATTTATACAAAAGAACACAACATAGAGCCTCCATTGCTTCCTAGATTAAACTTGTACAATGTACAAAATTTAAATATCTCTTAGGTAAAATGGAGACATTTTCTTTTTAGAAAAGCATTGGTTTTGTTTTTTCAGTGTGTCAAGGAGGAGGGCAACTAAGAATGCTGAGCAGGTTTTGTAGGAGTGCCAAAATAGGGAGAAGAGAAAGGCAGAGGAGGCAAAGTTTGAACAGAGTCCCTCACCCTTGAAAATATTGTTTGAGCAATCGCACGAAGACTGTTCTGCCGGGGATGGATGGAGTCCCTGGGCCTCACAACGCTGGTCTGTGAGTAGGGACTCACAGAATAGCCCTAGTTAGGGCTTTGTTAGTTTTTTTGATACTTATGACACCCAAGAGACTTTCTACAACATTTTCAGAGGCTGTTCATCATGATCAGCCCCGTAAATTGTGAACGCTGTCCTTTATTGTTAAATGTACATGTCTACTATGGTATAGTAAAATGCCAATTAAAGCAATGAATTGATTTACAGCTTAGAAGCCTTTGCAGAAGAATTAATGAAAATACTCATGTTCATGCAAAATAGACAAGACAGAAGTATTTTGAGGTGAAAGTGTTGTTTATTAAAGACACTGATTTGTATTTTGTGAGTGCTGTCAAGACTGTATGGATTGCATTAGAAAACAATTTGCTGTGTAAGCCTTTGTAATGAACTGAGAACACTCAGAATTACAATTTTGCTGTGGTTTATTTTCACTTTTTTGTTGATGTATTAGGATGTGAAATATATTGCTGAATTACCTTTAGTCCTCTACACCTGTTCAGATTCCCAGGTGCAAAACTCCTCCTTTATCAATATTAATACTGAAATAGGAAAATATTCATTTTCCCTACTGTGAAGCTTAAATCTTTTCAAATGGAGTTCTATACACGTGTTTCTACATGCAGTTTTAAAGTGTTTTGCAGTTGAAAGAGAAAAATAATCTCTTTCTTGTAGGTGCTTCCCACGCATTTAAAGAGGAGAAGAAATTAGGCAGACCCCAGCATGAAGCTAAAGTTAACACAGAATCTGGTCCAGCCAAGCCATCGAGTCCTGTTGCAGAAACATTCAGAGTTATTCAGGGGGCGATGAGTGAAGAGTACGTGAAAACTACTCAGGGTGTCTTTCAGTTTGAACTGTCTGGTAAGACCATCACTCATAAAACCTTCCCATGCTCACGCTCCTAGCAAGAGGCACTGGGTATTTTCAAACAGAAACACTCGCACCTGATGCCAAAACAGAGCTGTTCTGTTGTTCTGTTCTGTGTGATGCTCCTTCTCAGGACCAACTTCAGCACGGGCAGGAAGCTGCTGCCACTGCTGCCGTATGTGAGCAGGCGTTGTCACCGTGCTGGCCCTACGGCAGAGGCTCAGCATGATGACAGACAGGGGTGCTCGCAGGGTCAGGTTAAAAGCTGCCACCAGCTCTGTCAGCAAAATGCTGCCCTTGGGCTCTTCTGCCCGTGTCCCTGATACGTGGTGCTGCAGGGCGTCTGCTGAGGCTGGCTTTGCCTGCACACAGAACGTGCGGCAAGTGGTAACTTCTGGCAGAGCACCGCCAGCATATGTAGTATTGTGTAACTGCTCTAAATTTACATGGCAGTGGCCGTCTTGACAGGGAGGAATAGGGAGGGCACAGCACTCCTTGCTGCCTTGTCACCTCTTTTCACTGTCTGTTCAGGTGAGGAAGGAGGCACTTGGTATATTGACCTGAAAACCAAGGGTGGCAGCGCTGGTTTTGGAAAGCCTCCTGTGACGGCTGATGTAGTTATGAGCATGTCGAGTGCTGACTTTGTGAAAATGTTCACAGGTGAGTGACAAAAGCATTTGCCAGGGCGGGTGCAGGTGCTGGGTGAATAGACAGTCTCCTCGTTTTGTGATGCTGGGATGGAGGAACTTTCTGCTTTTTGTGGCTCCTTTTGCGTAGGATAGAACTCCTTGGATCTTCTGGAACTCTTCTGTTCTGTGAACTGGAACAGCACGAAAGCTTATACTGCTTTTATTAACCAGGCATTGAAATTTTAGCAGCGAGTGTAGCTTCATAAAGAATCCACTCAGTCTGTTGGACTTTTCTGCATGTCTGTAATCTGTCTTTCCTAAATGTGCACTGCTTTTACAGCAGAACTTGGTAGCACTATAGCTGCTAGGGCTCGCTGAAGTGGCGTTATGTTTTTCTGTGCTGCCTCCAGTTCCTTTTGGTTTTCTGATGGTTCTGTTTCTTCTTTTTAGGTAAACTAAAGCCAACCCTGGCCTTCATGTCAGGAAAATTAAGGATTAAAGGTAACATGACACTAGCAATAAAGCTTGAGAAGATGCTGACACAGCTTAACTCTAAACTGTGAGGGGAAACCCTTACTAGCAGAACAGTGGCCTTTCATATATAACTGCAATGCTGTTTTAAAGTGGTAATCCTCATTTTTTTCTGATGCAGTATAATAAGTATGGATAAAATGTGAGGTTTTTAGAGAAGAAATAACCCCATCTGCTTAAGACAAGAAGGTGTTTGTCTGTGATTAAACTAATTCCTTCTCAAGAATACACGTATTAGGTTGCAGGTGTTTTCTTTTCTTCTGCTCCTCTGGCTCAATGCAGGGCACCTGAAGTGAGTTTTTTTCCCATATAGTTGCTCACACACACGTGCCATAAAAAAGGTGGGGGGAGCAATTGTCACCCTGCAGATCTGTTTTTGTGATTTAAGTGCCATGCAGAGATTCCTGAGCTGGCTTAGAAGTGGAAGCAATATGATCAATTTAGCAGGGTCCTAATTATCCCTGATTATCTCCCTCTGGAGAAAAGAAGATTGAGGGGGGATCTTATTAACACTTACAAATACTTAATGGGAGGGTGCCAGGGGGATGGGAGCTGTCTTTTCTCAGTGGTTCCCAGTGATAGGACAAAAGGTAATGGGCACAAACTTGACCATAGGAAGTTCCATCTTAACATGAGGAGGAGCTTCTTTACTTTGAGGGTAGTGGAGCACTGGCACAGGCTGCCCAGAGAGGTGGTGGAGTCTCCCACTCTGGAGACATTCCAAACCCGCCTGGACGCTGTCCTGTGCAACCTGTTGTAGGTGACCCTGCTCTGGTGGGGGGGTTGGACTAGATGATCTCCAGAGGTCCCTTCCAACCCTGACCATTCTGTGATTCTGTGCTTCTGTGAAATGAACATCTCATTAATTTTTATTTTTGATTTCCTGAGTTTATTACCTACACTAGTTCTCATTTCTCTGTATTGCATGGAGGTAGGCTGCAGAGACATACCGAGTGATACGTGAGTTTTCTTTTTGTGTGAAGTTACACACACGTGTGTGTGCAGAAGTATACACACACCCCTGCCCCTGTCTGCCACAGACAAGGTGCTGCCTTCCACAGCACCTTCGTGTAGCATTATGAGGATTAACCTATGTCACTGCAGCCAGCCCCTTCCCTTTCCCTCCCTTTGGCTGGTAAAGGTTGAAACTCACTAGTGAAAGCACGCATGGCCCTGCTCTGTAAGTGGACAAGTGCACACATGGTCTGCAACTTTGTGTGATAGCGGCCACAAAGCCAGATGCACCAACCTCTTAAAATGTTCATTCAGTGTCCCCAAAAGAACTGCCCAGAATTTAGAGCAGTTTACTCTCCTAAACAAGCTGAGAAGCTTGCAAGACTTAAGTGAATTAAGAAATAAATCCTAACAGTCCAATAGCTTACAATTTTTAAAAGCATGTGCTCGTCTAAAAGTGCTTATGACCTGTACTGTGAAGGTTGCATCTTTATTGCTTCCATCGCAGTTGAATTCAGGTAATAAGACAGAAAATGTCAAATTCACCTCTGCGTCCTGCAGTCTCAGGGATCTTGAAAAAAAATGAAGATAGGTTCCTTTCTCACCGGGTACGAGGGGCTGAGGTGCAAAGGGAGGGAGGGGTTGGCATACCCGATGTTGGGCAGCATGGCAGCGCAGGCAAGGGCCACCCCAGCGGAAGAGGGCAGCACTGCTGGGCTGTGTGACTGTTCCCAGTCTGGCACCCACACTGAGCTGGGCCCAGTAGCGTGCTCATCCCTGCCTGGGAGCGAGCTGTGCTCGGCTGAGCCACCAGCACGGCTGTCGGCCTGGGGCTCCCTGCGGCGTCCGTCTGTGTGCCCGCTGTGCGGCTCTGACTGCCTGGCCCTGCTCCTGCTGCCAGGGGACCCTGCCCAAAGGTTTCCCTCTCCACCAGGCAGTGTCTGCTCCCCACCATCCTGGTGACTGCACTGGTAACCGCTCTGTCCCTGACCTGCTGTCTCCAGAGCAGCATCAGTCCACACAGTCCTGCTGGTTGAAGGATAAGCAGGAGCACAGGCGTGCACCTGGACGTGCAAACAAAGGCTGCACGTGGAATAAGAGGGAAAGGAGATCCAGAACTGGAAGCCAGAGTCCTCTGGAGGAGGAGACCAAACATCTGAACTGATGGTGCAATAATGCATTCATACTACTGGCTGCTGCAATACAATAAAGTGTGTATGCTCTGCTTCTCTAAGAAGAAGAAACTCTTCTGTTGCTCTAAAAAAAAAAAAAACTCCCAAAAAAAAAAAAAAAAAAAAAAAAAAAAAAAAAAAAAAAAAGAGCAAACAATGCCTCAGGACTGCTTTGGGTTTTAGATCTGGAGAAAACAGCTAGCAGCTGCAGCTTGTCCTGGCCTGGATTTGAGGTAGACTCTACTGTACGGAGAGTGCTGGAGACAGAACCTTTGGGAAGCTTTGCTGGGCAATCTAAAGGGACGATGGTCCCAGATTCCACAGCTGGGAATATGGAGAAAGTGTTTCACATTATAACTTAATGTGCTGATGCATATGCTGCTGCTCTCCCAGTGGGATGGAGAGTGGACCGAGGCAGCCCCATGGTGGGTATGGCTGGGGAGGAGGCCACCCCAGCTGTGTGAAGCACAGCTGTGAGGAGCGCAGGGGTGGCTAGTTGAGGGGACAAGCCAACCTGAGGGGTCTACATGAAATGAAAAGAGGATTTTGCTGCCAGCCTTCCTCATTGATGGCTGGTTGCCTTCCTCCGAACTGCATGCTGGGAAACAATAGGATTGAATCTGAATGTCTTCCCCCTTGAAGATCTCTGAGGGGCATTGAGGTGTAGGACTATACTTTTTTCCCAAATATGAAGCTGCCTTATCTTGAAAAAGTATGTACTGATGTAACTATCAGTACCAACACTTGCATGCAACGCAGCGTGGGTTTATTTTCCATGATGCAGTTCAAGCTTGTTGGTCTTGAATGTGTCTACACATCCATTTGTAAACTTCTGTGGAGTGGAGTGGTTTCCAACATCCTTCTGTTCACTGCTGGATGTGTGAAATTTCACTTCAAACAGAACTCTGTTCCCAGTCCCATGCAAATCACTGGATCTTTGCCTCCATCTCACCTTCTGCCTCCCCAGTTCATCAAAACGCCTGTGGCAGCATCATCTGCCTTCTGCTGTCCCCTCCTTCACCCCCTCCCCTCGTCCCTCGCTTACTTCACAGGACTGACCTGGCCCTCGCCTCCAAACCCCACACCGCCACGGCCACACACACCTCTCCCCACATCGCCTCTTCCTCCCTCAGTCGCCTGATGGAGGCTCTGACCCTCCCCTGCCCTTGCCGTGCCGCCCGCCTGTTGCTGCCGTCGGCAGATCTTCCACCAGCTTCCGCCTTGGGCTCATCTCTCCCCCTTCAGCTTCCACACGGAGACCCTGCACAACATCCTCAGAGGGGTTCGGGTTTTGCAGTAGCTGATGCCAGCAGGGGAAATCACCCGGTGGGTCTGAACCCACCGTAAGGATTGAGACGGACGGTTTTCCAGATTTAAACAGAAATCAGGTTAAGCCATGAGCAGATGCACTAGTCCTTGTGTGTTGACATGATGGCTTTTGTTGGTTTACTGTTCCTACAGGTCCCATAGTCCTCAAGACAGAAGATCTTTCAGGCCAGAGATCAGCTCTGAAAACACTGTCTCCTCCAGCAGACAGTCCCAACAAACTTGCTTCTGCCCTTCCACCCTCTGTGTCACTGGCCCTGTCCTGTGTATTTGAGTGGCATGTTTCTTAAGTCCTCACATGCTTCCCCTGACTCTGTTCCATTAACTCTTATGGGGAAAATTTCTTTACTACCTGTCTTGCACTGTTTAGGAATTTGTCTTTGTGGAATGGTAGGTTTTGGCTGTATTTTGGACATAGTTGCTCCCACAGAAATCTTCCTCTTACCTTGCCATTGAACCAACTGTCTCTGGAGCATACTTGTTTTCAGGAAAGGAAGAAGGATTTCAATTACTTATTTTCCATGTGAGGGATTTTTTTCTCGTGGTATAAACTTATACAAGGTCATTTAATTGGAAATATTTCTACTCTGTTTAAGAGGTGTTACATAAACACAGCATAAGTATAGTGCAGGCTTCCAGCTACTCTGGAGGACGTGGAAGCGTATTCAGTCCCTTCAGCACTACAGCAGTCACTCCAGAGGTGGTACGTGTGCTCTTCAGCGAGCCCCACCAGCCCCTCCACAGCAGTTCCAGGAGAGACGATTCAGTGGCAGGCAATGAAGAGACAAAGTAAGCAGCACAACTCTTGTTAGTGCCACCTCAGGACTTTTAACTGAATTGTAGAAGATTGCAGATTTTTTAGAACTGGAATTTGCAAAAGGCCATACGTTTCTCCATAGGTGCTTTAAACAGCCAAGCCCCTACCTCTGGAGCATAGTCCGTGGAATAGCTGTTTCTACAGCCAGCAGTATTTGCTACCATCACCTAACAACACAGTCTGTTTAACGCAGCGAGACTGCATTTTCAACTCATAATGACTAAAACGTTGAAGACTCATACTGCGTATTTTAAAGTTTTCTGACTGTTTTAACCTTCGAGAAACTCCTAAATTGAAGGTCCTATTTAATCACTATTGCATTTATTTAAAAAAGAATGTTTGAAATCCTGCTCTGTTGACAACTTAAATAACTGATATCTATTTCCTTGCTTGTGGCCCTATACTTTTTTTTTCACATCTCGCACCAGGATTAGTTAACTGTGTGTACTCTAAGATTCTCTTTTCTCTCTCTTTTGCGTATACACGATACTCCAACATTTCCTGGAAATGCCCCAAGTATTTGAATATCTTTGATCGATCCCAGCATTCTTTCAGAAGAGAGGAGGAAGGAAAAATTTGTCAGCCTAAGTTTGTCTTAAGCTCCCTTATATGAGAAGCCTCCTTTACACGTTCTCATTAGATTTAATCCAAGGTATATTAACATCGGCTCTTATAGTTTAGCTGTTCTTTTGGAAACATTATTGTGAGTATTTTGTTAGGAGTACTTCATGCAATTAGATTGCTGGAAAATGTCACGACTCAGTTTCTTTGGACCAGAGGGAAGAGTGCTGTATTATGTATTTTTATAATGTCTAATACAACACAGCACTCTTACACTGCCGATAATAAATTACATAGACCAGATTCGTGAGAAGACAGCTGTAATATATATCTCCATAAACATTTCAGGTTAAAATGGCTTACTAAAGTTGAATTTTATCACGTGTCTCAAATAAGATCACCCACCCTTCCTCAATGAAAAATCTGGATTAGTTGTTTCTTCATTTAATGTAGCTTCAGTTTTGTCTTTTCAAAATACATGTTTCTGTGTGGAAGGGGACCTTTGAATATATTGCATAGAGCTACAATGACTTTTCAGCCCCTAAATTAACTTAGGTCTGGTTAAGCATGTCAAAGCATAGCCAAACTAGTCCCAGATGATGTCATTATCAGCTACTCCTCACCATCTGTGACCACCATTGCTCTTTGCGTGCACCCACAACATCACGGTTTAATGCTCTCACAAAGGGGTGTAACCTACTTTACATGTAGGCAAACACAGCCTTTGGCAGCCCGTAGTGGTGCATCCCACTGGGTAGAGGTGAAAATATTAAGAGGTTTAGAGAAGGTGGCACAAAGCATCACTGTCAGGTGCTCTTCTGGTGTTGCTCAGGGCATTATGAGGATGTTTCCATCGTGCAAAGTGTATTTATGGGCTCAGAGAGCACCGTGGAGTTCTGAAGATTCTCCAGGAGAACATAATCTGGGATGCTCCGGTCTACACAGGGCAAATTAAACAAAAGACTGGGGCACTTAGAGATAGGGTCAATGTTCTCATGTGCCAGGGCTGCACTCTGATTTTGTTAGCTAAGCTCCTCCCTCCTCTGTATTTAAGGTGAACAGCCCAATTACAAACAGAAGAAAACCTCCATTGCCAGTTGAAGCAGTTCAAGCCCCCTCCCACATTTTCTTCTCTGTCCTGCAGGGTGCCTGTGGCTTGGCTGTGCTGGTATAGAACTGTGGGGTCTTGCTGTAAACCAGAATGGGAAATCCAAACAGTGAAATAATCTCCTTTCTCTTCAAAGTTAAGCAATATGAATTCTGCAACTTTGTTCACAGTAAAAAAAAAAAACAAAACCACACAACAAACCCCCCAAAATAAATAAAACCAAATCAGTAGAGAAACATAGTTAAATTTTGTTCCATAATAGTAAGTAATAAACAGTGGAAGATGGATATGTAAAGCTGGTCACGCATGGATCCTTGTGCAGAACAGAGAGCATACTGTGAATTCACACCCCTTTAACACTAACACTGCTACATTATTTTAACTTATTCCTTCAATTTGTGGTTCTGATTTATCTGAAGTCAGCAAAGAAGTCCTTATTTTTTCCTAGTCATACAGGATTTGACTTCAATGGACAAATGAAACTATTTGGGTGAAACGTTTCACTCTGTAGGATCTGTTGTGTCCCTCTCGATGAACATCCTACTGCCCTTGAGTGTCACCCTCTGAGTCACAGTTCGGCTGAGTATGTTTTTCCTGAAGACCTCTAACCTACAGCACTGCCCACAATGCCTCACTTAACTACACAGCTGACTCAGATGCTCTGTTACACTGGGATGATTAGCATCAAGGTCAGACATTTTTTTCCTCAGAACCAGTTGGCTTAATTGCAGGTGTCCTCTGATTATTACTGTGCAAACAACAATATGGAGGAGCAACTACATATAGTTAGGGTAAGTACAGCTGACATACAGAATTTTGCCAGCATTCATTACCAAGTTAGGGACCACATTTTCCACTGCAAGATAGTTCACTTCCAATTATACACGAATTTTAAATCCTTAAAAAGGGACTGCAATAATTTTGTTGCAATGGAAACATCCTTCTACACGTTCCATACTCTAGAGTCTGAGACTGTTAAAAGAAATTGATGATTGAGAGAAATGAAGTTTCATAGCAATGTATGAAAGCTTCAGAAACTGACAGAAGACTGAAGAGCTGTAAAATGCAAACTGCAGCAAACCTCATTACAGCTTTTGCTATCATTCAAGCATTTTTCTTCTTAATGGCATGAACAAGGAAGGTATGGTATGGCACGGTATGTAAAGACCATCATGCTCACAAGTAAAATGCACAAGCCTGACCTGACATGAAATATTTTCCCTCACCAAATAAGACTGTGTGTTAGTAATACAACTTTGCAAAGAATTTTCCCCCTTCTTTAGGGAATTTTGAAATCACTGCCTCTTTAAGGCCTACTGCTCTGATTTTCCTGTTTAAAGCATGATTGCAGTGTTTAGAGGCAAGACTCGTTTTGTCATACTCCTGTTATTTGGGCATGCTGTACAAGTCAAGATAGTTACATGGATTTATAAAACCTTTGCATCTCAGCACCGGCCTGGAAAAATGAAGCACGTGTACTGAGAGGTTCACATTATTTACTTTTATTTTTTTCTTTGTCAAAGACCCTCTCCACGTTTTAGAGAATGTCACGATGGGACACCAAGATTCTCAGTGATTTATCCTAGAAAACCAGGAGGAGGGAACGATACAGAATTTGCCCACACGGTGGGGCTCGTGAGTAGCAAGAATGAGGCGCTCGCTGAAGTATTTCGGGGTGGAAGACACTCGCAGATAGACCCCACTGTACCTGTGCAGGTTTCTCCACGGACTTCACCTAGTATTCGGTGGAAATAAACACCATATTGTATTCCTCTACACGTATTCTAAACAGGACGGACATAATAACTTCATGGTCACAAAGCAGTCACTTTATGTCAGCCCCAAAGGATTTTTACCTACGACAGGAAGATGAAAGATCACTTGGATAAAATAATAAAAATAATTTAAAAAAAAAAGAGGACAGCACAAAAGGAGCACAGTGTACAGCCTGATTTCATTAGCAGCTAGCTTAAGGACACCAGTCTGTGATACATGGAAAGATACCCTGAAGACCTTACTTTCACGTGTATGCTGCTGCAAAAAGGAAATGTTCCCTTAACAGCTAGTCCAGTGAGAGCAGCGCAGTGGCAGAGAATTAATCTGCAGAAACTCCTTGGTTTAAGAAAAACAAAGTGAGTCTTGCAAATAGCTCACTAGGCATGAAAACGTAAAAAAAAATCCATAACAGGCAGAGAAAGCCACTCTGGAGCAATAGCATCCTGCAAAAATATTAGTTGTTAAAACTCACCAGAGAAAGAAATGAAAGATGTTTAAAACAGCTTGAAAATTAGGTAAGCACCTATCAGTTTTAAAGCTGCTGGAGACTGTTTGTGCTGTTTTCTGCTGAGCCTGAGCACATTGCTTAAATTAAGAAGAAATAAATGAACTTTTTTATGTGGGAGAACACTACAAGGTCGTCTTGAGCTATCTCACAGACAGAGCATATTTCTAATCCCTTGATGTTTTTACCTGACCTTGGAGATAAGAGAAGAATCTCAAAAGGAGCTAGTGGTAGAGAGCTGATTTTCAGTTATGAGAAAATTTTAATCCTTCTTGATTTGAACCCCTACAAATCAGGTCAGGAGGCTTAAGCTAAAATATTACAACAATTCCAAGGGGAGGACATCAAAGTCTCTTCCTTGTTTCTTACTAATCAGTAGATAAAGAAAAGCCTTCCATTATTTCAAAATTAGTAGGAGAGTTAATTATTATTAACTTGAAGCCAGGAGATGAGTATTACATTCAAGAGCTACGGAGTATGACTTCGACACTGAAGCAGTGGTGAATAAGATGTGTATTCTTTTTGGTTACACCTTGTTATATTCATTCAGTATGTATTACAGATTGGTTTGAAGCCAAGAGAAAGTTTAAAGTAAGATATACTGATAAGTGTCTTGG
>NW_009649559.1:253985-257419 GCF_000708025.1 Charadrius vociferus | reverse complement strand
GATTAAAAGATTTAAATTAGTATTTTCTATTTTGACAGAGTAAATAAGGAAAGTCCAAACTGTACAAATTGCTGAAGACTACATCCATAGCGTCTAATGCTGCAAGCAGTTAAGTTCCTCTTTGCTTACAATGTTTTTAAACATCTCACAGACACTGGAAGGTTTCATGAAGTTAAGCATTTAGCTTTTGAAGAATATGAGTAAAGAAACACTCCACGAGTATGTGAAAACTGTTTGGTTCTTAGTAATTGTGCAGGGAAAAACCTCCAGCAGACTTAAAACTTTGAAACTTAACAACTGTATCTCCTACAGGTTTTATGAATTCATATTTATGATATTCTTCACTTACATTTTGAAAAAGCATTAACAGTTGCCATTTCCTATGCAACTCCATCAGGCTATTTCATAACAGTATAACTATTTCATAACAGCTCCATCAGGCAAACGGATTGTAAAACTGTGCTGCATGTCAGAATGGCTTTGATTTAAACGTATAGAAAGAAATTTCTGTGAAATAAGAACTGCATTAACAAAGCTGGCACTTAGCCACAATTGACTTTGTTCTGGTTGCTGCCACCGGTATCACCTGCAAGGCCATTTACTCATGAAAACAGGCAGAGTACAACTTGTCCCACTGCTGTCCCCAGGAGCCTCAGGTACAGAATATACAGCCCCCTCTCAGGTTCATGCTGCAGATCATTTCTGTCATTCATACTTGTTATAAAAAGGGGAATCTTACAAGTGTAGTGCTGCAGCAAATTGCTCTGATACTTAGACACAGAGTTCCAGTTTCCCACTTTACCTCATCTGCTCCATGGCTTTCATAAAAAATTATAGCTGTCAGCTAAGTCAGAGAGAAAATCCAAGTAAGGGAGTGAAAGGGCGAGGGAAGGCTACTTTCTCTCTTCAAAACATTCCACTAACATTTTTAAATTAGAGTCCATTTAAAAAAAACTCCTTTGTTGACATCTTCGAATGAACTGTCAGGGTAATGCTATCAAGGTTGCTGCATCCGTGGCCTGCAGGCAGGTGTGCAGGGAGGAGGATACAATGCTTTCCTCCCTCATTCCTTGGCAAAAGGATTAAGACTATCTGACCTCTGAGTGAAAATTTAGAGAGGCAAATTATAACGGACTCTTAGTTTGCATCCTGATCACAGGCAGCAAGTAAGTATTTGATCCATTAAAGGTTCTGTGTATGTTCTCTTTGATAACTCTAAAAGCAAAGTTCTAATTTCTTAGGAATTGACAACAACAAAAATTCAGCAGTGTACATTTCACAGCAGTAAAGAAGATAGGTATCAGAGTACAGAACTAACTAGCCATTATGTGCGGCTAATATAGCCAAAGTGCGGGTAAGAACCACAATTAAAACATGTATTATGAAGCACAAAGGTTTCAAAAGGAAGATATTAGGATTCATTTAGTTAAAATAAGACAAGTTAAAGTTAAAAGCTAGAACAGAAAAGAAACTTTATACGCTACCCACTGTTTGTTTTGCTAGCAGGTGGTTTATTTCTGTAGTGATGCTGTGGGAAGTTACAAGCTATTAAGCAAGGATTCTGAAAGCAAAATCCTGTCTGTGCAGGATTTCCAGCATCAAAACCAGAGATAACTACCTAATTGCTGCCTTAAAGCTTTAGCTTATCTCCTTCAGAATATGAATTCAGATTTTACAGTTAGCAGACAGTTTTAGTCATGAGCTAGAAAAGAAGGAGCCATGCAAATAATCTGTAAAATGCCATGTACAAGAAATATTGGTGGGTTTACCAATTGCTTTTAAAACTATCTAACTTTCAATAATGCTACAATATATGGCGTTTTCTGACTGCATTCAATATTTGTCTCACTAATATTGTATGTTACACCGTCTTTGAAAGTTGACTGAGAATTGCATTCTGGTTTCACTCACTATAGCCCTGAAATGAAACTATAGGTAACATTATATGAAGAGTCAGAAATTAAGCTAAAGCTTCAGCTGAGAGCTGAGCTATGGCACAGGGATTTCTAGCTCAGCCCCAGCTAGCCCTTCTGTCAGCAGACATCTTTGGCCCCAGTGGAGAAGATAAAAATGTAGTATCTTTGCCATCCGTAATAGAATGCACCATTCTTTCTTAACGTTGGATTTCCACTTCTATCAGTTTATTCAGCCTTGATAAGCATGGTAATGGAAACGTGTGTGGATGAATTAGTCTATTTGCACTTGGCTAAAGGGTGAGGGTCAGAAAAGGTCATTCAGAGGTTAATGAGTTTTCAGTGCAGGAAAGAGTTAATAAATGCTGAGCGGTTTGCAGTGAGGGAGGAACTTTGAAAGAGAAGGCAGCAAAGACACTTTGCAGGCTGTTATTCTTTCGCAGTTACTATCATGAAGTACGTTCCTAAAAGTTAAAGGAAAGATTTTTTAAACAGAGGCAACGAACAAAACAGGAAAACGTGCCATGCTGTCGTCTGCCCTTCTGGGGGAAAAAAATATTGATGGTACTAGGAGAGATTTACTGCCACATAGACTCCACAGTGAATCAAAGCATTACTGTGTCACACTTTTTTTTTAAAAAAAAAAAAAAACCAACACAGAAAATCTCATTGCTGTGTTTCAGAAAAGGAGGGAACCCCTAAAGAGGCCCTTTAAGAGGCCTCTGGACAGGAGAGCTGCTTTTCCAGTCTCTCCAAGTATGCCTGCCGTTGGGGGTCACCATCCATGACTGACTGTGTGTCTCCTCTGTAGCAGATTTGTTACTGCAGGTGTTCACAAAAGACAACAATGGGGTTGAGGGGTCTCTCATAATCAGTCCATTTCATCTGATTTGAAACCACAGGCCTCCCAAACTCAAACAGCCACCCTCTCATCAACCTTGCTCTTTGCATAGGAAGAACTCTTTCCCTTTGTTGCCACATTGGCATGAATTTGTGCCTGGAGACATGGGCATCTCCACGTGTTCAGGTGGCAGCAGAGTCTGGGATCTCTGCCATGAACACCGTAACTGAGCAAGCAAGGAAGGCAACGAACTGCCTTACAGGGCAAGTGAGACCCATGAATAAGCACTACTACCAGAAGTGTACAAAGGGGTTGTTTCCACTGAAATACCAGAAAAGGTCATCAGAGTTTATATAAAGACAAACTACATGCATTCTGCTAAGGATAAAGGCAGCTGTTATCTCAAGGAGGATGCTTCCAAGAGCTGTACTCAGTTACCTGCATTCAAACACTGATGATTTATTTAAAAAAAACATCCTTGTGATCACTTCTCTCTGACAGGAAATAACTTCAATGATCTCAACTTTCAAATATACTCCAATATTTGCTAACAACCTGTAAGGTCTGCTTCCTAAGCCTGGGTGGTTGAGAGAGTTCCTACTCCAAGTTACCTGCACCATCCTTTCTGCAAACGGCTCGGGGGTTTTCGTTTTGCTGCTTGCGTAGCAGCCGCTTGACCC
>NW_009649559.1:241274-253975 GCF_000708025.1 Charadrius vociferus | reverse complement strand
CTGAACCCACCCAGTTTACATTCAATATGCTGGGCTCCATACTGCAAGCAGTTGCACATTAGCTGACACGACTTCTTCCAACATGGATGCAAACGACTGCACACAGTGTTCCAGCTGAACCACAGCTCTCTTATCTGGGAACTGCCCACAGCCCATGTTCCATTTCACTTTCTGAATGTCACTGGGACTTTTGGCCTTTATACCACTGGGAACGTAAATTAAAGTCATAGTGAATATTTTATTCAGGCAGGCAACCTGCAGGCTGAAGTGCTCTATCACTTAATTCTCTGTGTTTCTTAAATGACAGACACAGCCCTTCAAAAACAGCCTCTACAGTTAACGGGGAAAATACCATACAAGCATCATTTCAGTGCAGGGCACTGAAACAGGGTCCCATATATTGAAGCAATACACAGAGATAAAAATAGCACCGTTCAGCAACTTCACAACCTGGCTACTCCTGCCTGTCTCTGTCTGTGTGCCAGGCACTTGAATTAACACCCAGGGAAAACACACCTGTAAAGATTATGCTTCAGTCTGTGACTGAACAAGTTGCCACAGGCACTGAGTGGGCTGGAAGTTTCCCATGTAGCTCTTAGGTCCTTGAGCAGCAGAGGGAAGACTGATCCTCCACAGTTTATCACTAGATACTGAGTCACTCTCTAAATACAAATGTTCGTAGTAACTCAGAGCAACACTAAGTCAGTTGCCCATGAATGAGAACACATTGCTAAAGACTTAGCTTCTACAGTAACTCAGTCTTTATCATTTTGGCCTTTCTCGTGTCTCCTTGTACTTCTTCAGATTTGCACTCATAATACCAGACTCACTGTACAAATTGTACAAATAGCAAAATGCAGGTTCTTCCATTACCCTCAGGATGCTGTTGCAAAGGCTTTCATTCTGTATGTCTTGGTTCAGCTAACGTAATTTTCAAAGCCTTTATCACTCCAGCATACAACAGCAGGGATCAGGTAACCATTACATTAACAGAGTTTCAGTGTTGCTTATACTGCTTCAAATGGAACATTGCAAAACAAAAGCTCGTCTTTGCTAGCTATGAAACCATTCAGCCCTGTTTAGATCCAGTCCTGAGATCTGTTGAGAATCCCTCACTGAAAGTGAAACTCAGGATTTTGAAGGACAAAGTCCACCAAAAATTTCAACAACCCATCAAAGTCTGGGAGGAAAAAAGTAAACTTTGGCTTGGTGCTGTGCATGCCATATATCTATGTCTATATCTGTATCTATATCTATAGCTATAGCTATGTATCTGTGCATTAATCTTCATCTTTCAAATCATGAGGAGGAGAATAAAAATAAAGGCTCAAGTAAAGTCTGCAGGATCAGTAAACTAGGCAATCTTTTACATAATTACCTTTTTTGTTTGTTTTCAAATGGTAGCACTCCTGCAGATTCTGAATATCAGACCTGTCTTATTTTGATGCATCAACAAGTGTTTTCTTCCTACTCACTCTAAACATTTGGGGCAATACTCCATGCTGAAAAGGCATCCTAGGTAGTCCTATTGTTGTGTAAATCAACCTGTGACTCCATTAGTAACTGCATTCAACAAAGTACAGGTCAATACAGGATTTATCCTGATGTTTGTCCGTGAAATAACTTGTCTAATTTCATCCTGAGCATGCAAAGCTGAAGCAAATAAAGCTAATCATCTTAGCATGGTGAGGCATCTGGCAGAGAAGTGGAAGCAGTGGCTGTACCAGTTCCATTTTTTCCTAGAAGAGAGTGAGAACAAGCAACTGCAAAGGAAAAAAACCCACTCCACACACACACAGATGCCCACCGCTGTGTGTGAAGTGCCCACAGCCATTAAAGGACCACGCAGCACTCCTGAACAAGCTGAACAACGGCTCACCAGAAGTGGGGGTTTCCAAACTAAGAGATGCATCTTGTTAATAGCAGACAAACTTCTCCAAACTGATAGGCAAAACACTGCTTGATCAGCCAAACTTTTCCTGCTGCTGCACATCCACGTAGCTGCCACCTCTTCCAACCACAGTTGCAGAGAAAACTCAGGCTGGGAACACTTGCACTAGGCGAGGCCAACAGCTTCAGCCTTCTGATCCGTGCAGGAGCCTCTCTGGGGAAAGGCAGATTTTATTTACAAGGAATAGCCTGAGAGGTCAGCTTACAGAGCAGTTATTTTATAGATCAAAGGGAAAAGAAGGGAAATGTGCCAGAAATCAGAATTACTATCTTCTGAGTTATGTGGTATTCTAATAAACAGGTCAAACAAAAATTGTGAGAATAGTTCCTAAGCTGACTGCAATTGTTATCTGAACATTATTTAAAACCAAACCAAAACAAACCAAACCAAAACAAACCACCCCACACCCCCAAAATAAAACTTTCCAAAGCAACAGTATAAGCCAAGCAAATTGAAAGAAGATCTGATTAGAAATTCAGGAGAAGATAAATTCAAGAGAAAGTACGAAACCTTGTTTCTTAGACTAACATAAGGGCATCCCTAGCACAACAAGATAATATCAAGTGCCATCAGGACTGTGCAAAATATAAACCAAAATAATTTTGGAAAAGGAATTCACTTAATAATAAATCACAATGAAAGAGAGCAAAAGAAATCTGTGGTGCTAATGCTTGGAGCAATGACTTAAGTCTATGAATATTCTTTACAGAGAAGTATTTTTTGGAGCAGGAGAAACGAATTTAAAAGACAAGCCTTGTCAGATGCACAGGATCAGAACTGAGCAGGACAACTTTACACAATTATTAGTAATTATGCTCATTAAAATAAACGCAAAACCTTATACATAAGGATTTTATAAACTGATGCTTTGAAATACTAGCATGGGGTTTCTGTGCATGTTTGGATTGAAAAAAAAATCAGTCTGTGAACAGCGGTAATAAAATGGGTGTTAAAACTAATCTAAAACAAGGGGGAAAAAATCCAACAAACCTAAAACCCCAGGAGAAGCTGGTAAAAGAGTTTGCTTTGTTACCTAGCCGACACTACAGGATTATAAAATATTACTCCTCATTAAGCCAAAGGGAGTCTGTATCCACTGGCTCCAGTGGTTATCATTGTAACAAAAAGCTGCCTTAGGCTATGCAATGATTTCAATCAGACACTGTGCAGGCACAAAGGTCTGCCCACAGGGATCTAGCTGTGAGCTGGGACTTGAGAAGTACAGCCTGTGATAGCGCCTGGCAGCACCCCCAATTAGCCATTCACCACTTTGCTGGTAAGGCGCTACACTCCTGAACTTTCAGCCAGTATCACCTTCCAGGCTCTAATCTGGGACCTTTCGAACTTCAGGTACATCCTCCCCAGGCTACCATTTAGTGTTTTACAAAATCTTGAGATTTTGTATTCTGAAGTTCAGCTGTCTGTCCACTGTGTTTGGCTCTGTCCAAGCTCCTCCAGTTCCCACTGCTGGTGGAAACAAACCATTTCCAAGAATCCCAGAAAACTGAAGCCCTCAGGTTCACACCTAAAGCCTTCAGAAGTTCTCAGGCCCACATGGGCAAACAAGCTGATGGTCAGTTTGCTTAGTGTTTCTAGACACATCATTACTTTCTCTTCAAGAAGGAAAGCCAAAACCATTAGAATAACCCCAGACGTCTTTTTAGTGCAGCATCCTTCCTTCCAGTTCTCTGGAAGCTGAATTCCTTTCTTCTAAGCAGCAGAATTCCCTTTTCTCCACCCAGCCAGAGATGCTAAAAGTTGTCAAAGAAAGCAAACAGTTTGGGTCCTTTCTTTTTATAACTCTGCATTTCCCTTCTCCTCAGATAATTGATACAGGGTGTTTACAGACATCTTCCACATTTTTCTGCAAACAAACAAGTTTTCTTCCGAAGCAGTTAATTTGTTTTTTTCCAGCTTGTATTTTGTGATAGAGAACAGGAGTCAGCAGGTCTTTACCACTCGTCTCATGCCACCTACTCCATGGAGTTTTACCGTAAAATCACAGTGAGAAGGCAAAGCAGTTGAAATGGGACCAGCAATCTGGCAGCTATCTCTGGAGTCCCCCAGCAGAGTGACAATCCATACAGCCTGCAGGCAGACTCCCAGATCCGCCACCTTAGGCCTCCTCCTGGATTATTGATCTGTGGCTGGACAGGAAGCTGCCCTTAAACAAATACACAAAGTATGAACCTGTACTTCATCCTCTGCTTCATTAATTTTACAACTGCAGCTAAAAAGCAACTAGTACTTTGCTATGGTTCTCTTTGTAGAAGCAATGCAGACCTCTACTGACACAGCTAAGAGCAAGCCTCCTCTCCTGTTTGCAAGCAAGGCATGTCAATGATAATCCTTTCGTTAGTCTCAGTTAGCTAGTTTCATATACTGGCAAAAGGATTCATACTTTGCCAATATGTTTAACTGGGCTATTTTCAGCTATGGGGGTAAGCAATCTTTCCAGTCTCCTTCTTAATCTGCATCGTTCATGTCAGCAAAACTTTTTCCGTGTTGATCATGATCACACCGAAATAACAGGCAGTCTCATTCTGGGGCTATTTCTATTTCTATTTCTATTTCAAATACATTTCCATGTTGAAGCTGTGATGAGGACTGTGTGTTGTATTTAATTTGTGGACAGTACACACTTTAGCATATATATGTATCATACAGAAAACCAAGGAAAAAAGGTAAAAGCAATAGCCAGCCTACAGTCTTCATAGTACTGTATCTCAAAATAAGTTGACAAATGGAACATACTGACTGTAACAGCACACCTAAATGCAGATGGCTAGAAATATGTGTGACTAAGTCAAGTGTCCAAGTGTAATTTCTTATTCCTGTTTGAGTATCTCATTGATGCAGATCTTAGAGGTTTTGTTTTTAAGAAAGCAAACAAGCCCACAGCAAACCAAACCAAAAAGCTGTAATGAAGCCATTACCTTATTCAAAGTGAAGCTTTTTCATAAGTCCATAACAAATTACCAGTGAGTACAATTATCATAAAAGCTAAGCTGACAAAAAATGCAAAACTTAACTACATAACATATTAACTAAGGTGCAACCTCCCCTTTTTACATACACATACACAGGCATACAAAGAACTGAAGGGGCAATGTAAACATAAAGATTAATTAAAAAGACTCCTTCTGCTACATTCTTCCTTCATTTGATAGGCTGAGGCTTGCTCCAGACAGGGGCAGATCACCTATGCCAAGCACAAAACTTGCTGCTTTCATTTTCCAATGGCTTTAAATATAAGGCACTCTTACTACTGAAAATTGTTCTTTATGACTTTGGATTGTGCAGACTCTTAATAACTGTAACTTATTTTAACGCAGTCTGAAGCATGAGCTTACAAGTGGCTGCTTATGCATAAAAAATTATACCTTCTTTAAACATCTTGCGATGAATCCTAGTGTGGCTTTCCTTGTCATTTTCTTCAGAAAGCTCCATTTAACTCTTGGTGATGTAAGTATGGATATTGACAAGAGGATGGGCAGGGAATGCAACAGAAGAAGCATTCAGATAGGGTGAAAAACAGCACAGAAAAAGGGGCTAGATTTCAGCATTCGTCATGCTGTCAGCAGTGGGGAGAAGTAGGGTCATGATATAATCATGCATGTCTTGATTAAGGATATATCAGAAAAGCGATTTCAAAGCAGGTACAAATGCGTAACTCCATTTCAGTGAGACTAAGCAAAGTTGGCATGCAAGACAGCCTATGAAGCGGAGAGGACACTGTCAGGTTTCAGTTCCAGCTCAGCTGTGTGACATCATTGGGCAATTATTTCTATGCACAATCCTCTACCATATTTTATCTATCTATATTGTGAACCCTTCAGGACAGACCTCTTTCCCCTCTGGTTTTAGGAAAGGTATCTGTGAAAATGGGCCATATATCTAGCAAAGGGAAGGAGGATTCCAAATAAGTAATGATAATCTATCACACCAGCTTTAATATGTCCAGGAGACAGACCTAAATCTTGGAATAGAGTGAATGTTCAATGTTAAAAGTTGAGAAATAGCGTCTCTTTGGAAAAAGGAAGTTTAAACAAAAAATCAAAGTACCATATACTACAAACCCAAGTTTTCCAAAGCTTTAAAAGAAGGCTTGCAGGTTCAAATAACATGTATAGTCAAGGAAACTTGCTTAATAATTAATACCAGCCAGCAAGGCTGCCACTGCTGTCTTGTGCCTGCTGCTCCACACAACTGATTGCAGAAATAAGCCACAGCAGGGTATGCATTAGGCGGTTATTGGTGCCCACATCCACTGCACTGCTAGGGAGCATGTTAGAGGTTGAATGTGTCTCCAACCACCTGAGAAATACTTCAGGAACCTAAGAGTGTGTAGCCTCCTGTGTTTTGTTGTAACCAGGATAAGGTTTTTCCATTTCACAACTTACATTCTGTAATTTTTATCTTGTAATTTTGACATCTAGGAAGGAGGGAGTGTCATTCAGCATATCTGCTCAAGATTTACTGTTTTGCAGGGCTTTAAAGATGGAATACCTTTTACTTGAGTAGGTGAAATACACAACAGACCCTTACAAAATTAGTATGTTGCATGCTTATGCTGTATTTTGACATGTTGAGGTTTAGTAAGGCTCCTCCCTCAGTTGCATGACACCCTCAAAAACTTCTGCCCCCAAATGTTGCTATGTTTAAAACTTGTGCCCTGAAGTCCAGCTTAGGCTTTGAATTTACAGAAAGGTCTGCCATCCAAACAAAAATCTCAGTGTCCCTCTACTCTCATTATCTCCTTATCCATGAGATACACACATTCAGCTTTATATTGAAAGGAAAGGAAGAGAGATGGCTGAAGGGCAGTTGAGAAGCAGAAGTCCCCTCTCTTCCATCCTTCAATCAATGTGCATTTTATAGGGATAAGAATGTGTGACCATGCCTTCAATGTCATGCTGGATGAGCAGTGCAGAGCACTACTGCCAAAAGGAGCAGCACATTTGTATGTCCTAGAGATGCACTCTCTAGGGAGGTGTGCTTGCTTGCCAGGGGCTCGTATCAGTGATGTAACTGAGAGACTACCAAACCTTGTGCAGTCCTCAGACTGTTATCCACTGTTGCTGTTCCATGTGGCCACCAGTGATGTAGCTGGGAGCAGCCTGCGGACTATCAAGAAAGATGATAAAGCCCTGGAAGCAGTGGTCAGAGACTCAGGAGTACAGGTAGTTTTTTCATCAGTCCTCCCGGTCAAAGGGAGGGGGGTTGACAGGGCCAGACAAATCTGGCAAATCGATAGCTGGCTACAGGACTGGTGCCACAGCCAGGGGTTTGGCTCCTTAGATCATGGGACTCATTTTGAGAAGCCTGGTCTGCTGGGGCCTGATGGGGTCCACCTGTCAAAAAAAGGGAAGAATCAGTTTGGTCAGAGGCTCGCCAACCCTGTGAAGAGGGCATTAGAGTTGCCAGGGGAGGGGAACTTCAATCCATGCCACTCCTACCAATACTATGCTGATATCAGCAGTAGAATCCCACAACCTGAAGAATGGCTGCAGGTCAGCAAGAGAGCACCTGGAGTTCTGCATAAAGGAAAAAGAGCCACTCCAGCCAGGGAGCTACATTCATTGGGGGCCCAACTTAAATGCCTCTACACAAACATATGTAGCATTAGTAACAAACAAGAGGAGTTTGAGATGTGCACCTGCCTGCAAGGCTATGATCTAATCGGCATCATGGAGACGTGGTGGGATGGATCCTGTGACTGGAGTGTTGAAATGGAAGGATACAGGCTCTTAAAGAAGGACAGGCAGGGGAGACAAGGAGGGGGTGTTGCCTTCTATGTCAAGGACGAGCTGGAGTGTATAGAGCTCTGCCTGGGGATGGATGAGGAGCTGACTGAGAGCTTATGAGTCAAGATCAAAGGGAGAGCATGGACAGGTGACATTACAGTGAGGGTCTGCTACAGGCCACCTGACCAGGAAGACCCAAGTGCTTAAGGCCATCTGTAGATAGATAGGAGCAGCCTCATGTTCACAAGCCCTGGTCCTCATGGGGGACTTCAACCACCCCAATATCTGTTGGAAGGACAACCCAGTAGGGCATAGGCAATTCCTGGAATGCATCGATGATAACTTCCTTCTCCAAGTGACAGAGGAACCAATGAGGAGAGGGGCCATGCTGGACATTGTTCTAGCCAACAAGGAGGAGCTGGTGGGGAATGTCATGCTCAAGGGCAGCATTGGCTGCAGTGACCATGAGAAGGTGGAGTTTGAGATTCTGAGGGCAGTGAGGAGGGCACACAGGAAGCTCACTGCTTTGGACTTCAGGAGAGCTGACTTTAGCCTCTTCAGGGATCTGCTTGCTGGAGTAGAGTGGGATAAAGCCCTGAAAGGAAGAGGGGCCCAAGAAATCTGGCTAATATTCAAGGATCACCTCCTTCAAGCTCTGGAGTGATAAATCCCAACAAAGAGGAAGTCAGGCAGAAATGCCAGCAAGCCTGTGTGGATGAACAAGGAGCTGGACAATCTTAAACAGAAAAAGGAAGCCTACAGAGGGTGCAAACAAGGACAGGTAGCCTGGGAAGTATACAGAGAAATTGTCTGAGCAGCCAGGGATCAGATTAGGAAAGCAAAAGCCCTCATAGAGGTAAATCTGGCCAGGGGTGTCAAGGGCAACAAGAAAAGCTTCTATAGCTATACCAGTGACAAAAGGAAGACTAGGGAAAATGTGGGCCCTTTACAAAAGGAACTGGGAGATGTGGTTATCTGGGATATGGAGAAGGCTGAGGTACTCAAATGACTTTTTTGCCTCGGTCTTCACTGGCAAAGGCTCTCACGATACCACCCAAGTCACAGAAGGCAAAAGCAAGGACTGGAAGAATGAGTTACCACCCACCGAAGGAGAAGACCAGGCTTGAAAACAGCTGAGGAACCTGAAGGTGCACAAGTCCATGGGACCTGATGAGATTCATCCACAGGTCCTAAGGGAACTGGCAGATGAAGTTGCCAAGCAAGTATCTGTCATATTTGAGATGTTATGACAGTCCAGTGAAGTTCCCGCTGACTGGAAAAGAGGAAACATAACCCCCATTTTTAAAAAGGGTAAAAAAGAAGACCCAGGGAACGACAGGCCAGTCAGTCTCACCTCTGTGCCCAGCAAGAAAATGGAGCAGATCCTCCTGGAAACTCTGCTAAGGCATATGGAAAATAAGGAGGTGATTGGTGACAGCCAACATGGCTTCACTAAGGGCAAACCATGTCTGACAAATTTGGTGGCCTTCTACAATGGCATTACAGCTTTGGTGGATAAAGGAAAAACAACTGATATCATCTATCTGGATTTGTGCAAAGCATTTGACACTGTTCTGCGCTGGACTTGATGATCTTAAAGATCTCTTCCAGCCTGGATGTTTCTATGATTCTGTGGTTCTATCCAGCTCTGGAGCTCCCAGAGTAAGAAGGACATGGACCTGTTGCAGTGAGTCCAGGGGAGGGCCGCAAAAATGATCAGAAGGCTGAAACACCTCTCCTACAAAGACAGGCTGAGAGAGTTGGGTTTGTTCAGCCTGGAGAAGAGAAGGCTCTGGGGAGACCTTATAGCAGCCCTTCAGTAACTAAAGGGGGCCTACAGGAAAAACGGGGAGTGACTCTATCAGGGAACGCAGTGATAGGATGAGGCATAATGGTTTTAAACTGAAAGAGGCTAGATTTAGATTAGATATTAGGAAGAAATTCTTTACTCTGAGGGTGGTGAGGCACTGGAACAGGTTGCCTAGAGAAGTTGTGAATGCCCCATCCCTGGAAGTATTCAAGGCCAGGCTGGATGGGGCTTTAGGCAACCTGGTCTAGTGGGAGGTGTCCCTGCCCATGGCAGGGGGGTTGGAACTAGATAATTTTTAAGGTCCTTTCCAACCTAAACCATTCTATGATTCTATGACCACTTTTCATACAGCTAACCCAGGTCCAAGATTTTTATTCACAGTGTTCTTACAACTTGTGTAAAAGAATTCCAAAACTGTACCAGCTTTGGAAACACCCTGAACAATTTCTTTGTACACACCTCTGGCAAATGCAGACATGCCTGTCTAGGGTGCTCTGCCCCAAGGCACTGTTCTAAACCATTCTATGATTCTATGACCACTTTTCATACAGCTAACCCAGGTCCAAGATTTTTATTCACAGTGTTCTTACAACTTGTGTAAAAGAATTCCAAAACTGTACCAGCTTTGGAAACACCCTGAACAATTTCTTTGTACACACCTCTGGCAAATGCAGACATGCCTGTCTAGGGTGCTCTGCCCCAAGGCACTGTTGAGACTGGTCCAATTCCCTTCTGGGAACTTGGCAAGAGTTAGACAAAACAGTACAAGTAACAATTTGTGATGGCACACTCCTGGTTTTGTTCCCACTAAAGGCTATATTAGCAGGAATTAACAAGGGTGCTCACCACACATAAAGTCTGACTTTGCTCAGAAGTCTTCTAGGGGGAAGTGAAGCATAGACTACTGTGACACTCTCATCTTCCTGAAATTAGTCCATTTCATAGGTAAAGAAGCAGGCCAGCTACATGTTCAGTCCTGTTGATTTAACACATGTTGGAGGTCCCACTGAGTTCAGTAACACTGCTTAAATATATGGAAAATTGGATTTGACCCTAAGAGTGTGTGGCTTGAAAATACAAACTTTTTAAAACAGATTTTTTGTGAGCATGTGTGCACATCGCTTTTCTGGGGTTTTAAATGAGTTGGTGGGTAGCAAAAAATAACTGACTTCAAATGAACAGTCAGTGTGCTCTAGGCTTGTACGATTTGCCCTGACTGTATCTATCACTATTCTTTCACGTACAAAGCTCCTGCTTCTGAATATGTGGACTTACTGGATTTAAATTTTAGAATACTCACAAATATGAGCTGAGTGAATGACAGCAGTAAGGATTCTCTCAAAAAAATGTGAATTAGTATTTAATATTAATGAATAGTATTTCTGTTAGAAATTTAATATTAAAAAATAGTATTTCTGTTAGAAATTTAATATTAAAAAATAGTATTTCTGTTAGAAAAGCTTTTAATAGTTTCTTTCATCTTACGACCTCTGGCTGGAGTTTTTCAAGCAGCGTTTTCTCCTACTTTATTCCCTTGAAAAGTGGCATTTCTGTGTAGATTTAAAATTATTAGAACAGTCACTAATCGGGTTCCCCCCCCCCCCAATGTGGTTAGATTTAGACAAATATTATTATCCTGTGCAAAAACTGGAATGGTGAAATTTGAAAATATGTCTTCATGCAATTTGTGAAGGCACTTTTGCACAGTGTGCTTGAGGGAACTTGCACAGTGAGTAAAATGGACAAAATGGACAAAAATGGACAAAATTATTATTAGTAGCATCCATAGCTTAATTCCTTTCCATTTATGCTTTCAACACATACAGTTCATTTCCTTTTAACAGCACTGAGCATGTCTAATAAATCACAGAGGCACTGTTCTTCTTGACAGCAAAGAACCAAAGACATAAGTAACCAGCTGAAATAATACTGTACGACTGCCAGGTGTTCCCTCCTGAACATGAGAAATTAAGGTAGACCATTTGTCCCTGTCTCTCTTAGTTTACAACTGTAGGCTACCTTTGCTTTTGCCTTCTTTTTTTTTTTTTTCCCCAACACACCAAGTATTTCTTGGCCACTTTTACAACAATAATACAAGGAGAACTTATGGTTAATTAATTTGGTTCTGACACAATGCCCCTTGAAGCCTTCTCAAAACACAGGAAATTCATCACTGCTACAACTGACCATATCTTATATTAGACAAGTTCTGAAAACACAGTTTGAAACCAGAAGTAGGTACATAAACACATCTAAGGATCTAGTCCAGTGAGCCCAGTTCAGAAAGGAACTCTTTGTAACTTTGACCCAGTATCTCATAGAGCCTGAATAAAACCCTTGGGTCTCTGTGCAAATCTTGCAGAATTGGGCTCTGGTGATTAAAGCACTAGCCTTACAAGAAGTCAGACTAAAATGACTGCCATCCAGTGCATTATATAAATTCAAGCTCTATCTATAGCAGAGTACAGTAAGCCACTGTTTTATACTACATATTTTCTTCCTTCAGACTGTAAAGGCCTCTTGGTATTCCACCATGTATTATAACTGAAACGCAGTACAGATCATCTTCCTAATGTGAAGCTGTCACACCATGGTCAAACGATACCTGTACTTGAAAACAATGAGGAATACATACTCACCAGATATTCCTACTCTGAGCTGTCAGGAAGAAAGAATACCAAGAAATGCTACAAGAAACACATAAAGAGACTGCTTACTGCAATTGCTTGACGAAGTTTCTAAGTCTTCATACAGTTCTCCGGAAGAAGCAGAAATATGAGTCTTCACGGAGAATGGCAGATCGTTTCACTAGCCTATCTTATGAGCAGTTGGTATCCAGTGACACAATGCATGGGAATGGTTCAAAACTGCACCAAGGGAGGTTCAGACTGGACATTAAGAAGCATTTCTTTACTGACAGGGCAGTCAAACACTGGAACAGGCTTCCTAGAGAAGTGGTCAATGTCCCCTGCCTGTCAGTGTTCTAGAGGCATTTGGACAATGCCCTTGACAACATGCTTCAACTTTTGGCCAGCCCTGAAGTGGTCAGACAGTTGGACTAGATGATCGTTGTAGGTTCCTTCCACCTGAAATAGCCTATTCTATTCTATTCTATTCTATTCTATTCTATTCTATTCTATTCTATTCTATTCTATCTTGTTGCTTATCTGTAATATCCTAAAGGCTGATTCCT
>NW_009649559.1:229804-241258 GCF_000708025.1 Charadrius vociferus | reverse complement strand
CTGGCCATGCCCTGAAGAATGTGCATCCCAAAGAGAAGGCAAGCAACAGGGTGGGGACATGAAAGAGCAGAGCAACAATGCAGTCATTAACAACAAGGTTGCTAAATGGTAACTGGTTTACAGATTATGATTTTGATAAACGGTGATCACCTTTTCATAGAATCGTTATGGCTGGAAAAGACCTTTAAGGACCTCTACCAGGCCCACTTCTAAACCACATCCCTGAGCACCATATCTAGACAGCTTTTAAACACATCCAAGGATGGCGATTCAACCACTTCCCTGGGCAGCCTGTTCCAGTCTTTGATAACCCTTTCAGTGTAGAAATTTTTCCCAACATCTAACCTAAACCTCCCCTGGCACAACTTGACACCATTTCCTTTTGTCATATCAGTTGTAACTTGTGAGAAGAGACTAACACCCACCTCTCTACAACCACCTTTCAGGTAGTTGTAGAGAGTAATTAGGTCTCCCCTCAGCCTCCTTTTCTTCAGACTAAACAACCCCAAGTCCCTCAGCTGCTCCTCATAAGACATTCTCAAGACCCTTCACTGCTTTTTTGCCCTTCTCTGGACCCTCTCCAGCACCTCAATGTCCTTCCTATACTGTGGCGCCCAAAATTGAACACAGTACTTAAGGTGCAGCCTCACCAATGCAGTGGGACAATCGTTTCTCTAGCCCTGCTGGCTACACTATTCCTGATACAGGCTAGGATGCCATTGGCCTTCTTGGCCACCTGGGCACACTGCTGGCTCGTATTCAGCCAGCTATCAGTCAACACCCCCAGGTCCTTTTCTGCTGGGCAGCTTCCCAGCCACTCCTCCCCAAGCGTGTAGCGCTGCATGGGGTTGTTGTGGCACAAATGCAGGACCCGGCACTTGGCCTTGTTGAACCTCATACCATTGGCCCATCAATCCAGCCTGTCCAGGTCCCTCTGAAGAGCCCTCCTACCCTCAAGCAGATCAACACTCCCACCTAATTGGTGTCATCTGCAGACTTACTGAGGGTGCTCTCAATCCCCTCATCGAGATCATTAATAAAGATATTAAACAGGAGTGGCCCCAACACTGAGCTCTGGGGAATACCAGTAGCGACCGGCTGCCAATTGGATTTAACTCCATTCACCACCACTCTCTAAGTGCGGCCATCCAGCCAGTGTTTGATCCAGCAGAGTGTATGCCTGTCTAAGCCTTGGGTAGGCAGTTTTCTCATGAGAATGCTCTGAGGAACACTATCAAAGGCTTTACTGAAGTCTAGGCAAATAACATCCACAGCCTTTCCCTCATCCACCAACCAGGTCACCTTGTCATAGAAGGAGATCAGGTTTGTTAAGCAAGCCCTGCCCTTCATGAACCCCTGTTGACTGGGCCTGATCATCTCGTTATTCTGTAAATAGTATGTAATGGCACTTAAGATGATCTGCTCCATAAGCTTCCCTGGCACCTTGGTCAGACTGACAGGTCTGTAGTTCCCCGGATCCTCCTTCTGGCCCTTCTTGTAGGTGGGTGTCACATCTGCTAAACTCCAGTCCATAGAGCTGTCATTCCTGACAACTACAGGGGAAAAAGGAGTGATTAAGGAAGAGAAAAGAGAATGGAAAGGCATTTTCCTAAAAGCTGTGCCAAATCTGTATTGGACAGTTCCTATTCCCCACACTCACTTTACCCTCTGCCAAACTGTTACCTTCTCTTTAGCCCTACTAGGTCAAGTGTTTGTAAGACTGGACTGCATCTGAGCTGGCAAACCCAATCTTCTTAAATAAAACTGAGGGCACCTTTTTCATATTATTTTCTAGTTGGACCTTGAAGGCAAAAGAACTCCACTTCTCATGTTCGTTTTGTAATTTTCTTGTTCACCTGAGAGTTATTAAAAAAAAAGCAGAAGAGAACTATGAGCAGAAACAGATCTTCAGGTAGGCAGATGTAGCCTATTAAATATGCCAGGAATATAGATGGTTTGCTGAGCAGAGGGGACAGGGCTTACAAAAAGGTCATTCAGGAGAGCCTATGAACAATTTGGTGTACGGGAGAAAGCCTAGGTTTAACTCCAGGGTACAAAGTGTTATCAGCAGCAATTAAAAGCTCTTCCAATGGAAGAGGCGTAATACTGAGCACAAAATTACCAGTTATGGCCTCAGTAGCTAAGCAGTTTTCCAGGTATTTAAACCGTGACCTGATAAAAGACACAAACAGCCAAAAGTTGCACTATGCAGCAATCTAACCAGTTTTGGGGTAGATGGCTTAGTCTAGAATCTAAAGACTATTTAGACCCACAGAAGTGCAAGTAGAAAGCTGGGTCTTCATGAGAGCAATCTCAAGAACACTACAAGCCAATTGGGAGCTGTTTGTGGCTGCACATGATTAAGATACGTGAATAAATATCAGTGCAAACTCTGCAACTCAGTGAACACTTTCATTCCCAGTAATCCCAAAAAGTTGTGGAGTAGAGTTGTTAACTGTAGTCAAGCAATACATATAGATATGGCATTAACAAGCAGTTAGAAATGATCCTTATTCCAGATGCCCAGGAATCAAACATACAGCGGATGTCTCCCTGGCTAAGACTCCTCACCCAGCAATGCATATGTTGCTGTGTTTACTCACTTACAAAGTTCATGTGAGATAGTGTTTCTGCATCTATTGTGAAACAAATCCTGTGGAGCTGGGAACAGTAATTTGCAACGTATAATGTGGGACTGAACTCTAAAAGCACACTGAAGCATCCTAAAGGACAACTAACTAATGAAAAATGTGTAAAAGAAACAAGCCATAAACATGATGCTATGCAAGATTAATCAAAGTCTGTAAGGGGATAACATGGATATAAAAGAATCTTGTACTGAGAAAAGTGAGATTGGTGGCTAGCTACCAAAAACAGACTCTTCGAATATTTGGAAATTAAAAAGGGAACATGAGTAAGTGTGGTACAGCTGGAAAATAAAGATGTGCTTCAGTTTACTAGAGAGATGTACTGATGGGAAATTTGGTCCACTAATGAAACTTAATACCATAAACTCATCTATAACACTGAAAAATGTCAAGGAAATTTCTCATGGAGAAAAAAGGTGTTATGTGATAATAATATTCCACTATAACAGTAATCAGCTAATTGTCCATCTTGGAAGTCCTGCTGTTTCCCTTGCATTTCCAAATACACTATAAATAAATAAATAAAATTTACCACTAGAGGGTACTGTTATGTCAAGCTGTAAACAGAAAGGCACCTGGAGGTGCTAACAAATCTATTATACATGTGCTATGTCAAGCTGTAACAGGAAGGCACCTGGAGGAGGTAACAAATCTATTATACCTGTGCAGTGCTGTTGGCACATTGAAGTACAAAGGCTTCTCCATGGAAAAGATGTGATCATTTCTCCATTATTAGGCAGTGGCCTCAGTTGAAGAAAAATTGAGAAAACTTAGATGTCATGACTTCGAAAAAAAAAGTACTCAAAAGAAAGAGGGTAGCTCTCTGAACACTGAATGACAAATCTTCATACAATTTGTTTGTAACTGTATTGAACTCAATAGATGCTGTACCAGAAGTCTGGGTCACAGAATGTCAAGAGGTAAGTACAATAAATTAGTCTCTGTCCTGAAAAGTGGATGGTTAAAATAGGCAAGACACTTCCCCATGTTTCTCTTCAGTCATCAACCAGATCAACGAAGAAACCCTAGCCCAAACGATCTCCAACATTCAGAGTTTCAGTAGTATTACCAGAATTATTACCAGCATCAAGAAATTCTTGTTAGTTATATCATGACAGTACGTACTGTTCAAATACAAAGCAAATCTCAAAGTCAAACCACTTCCATCTGGGAAATAAATGGACTACATGAGTAAGAGTGTTTTGGTGTTATCCAGAGGGCTTGGGGGGATGTTTTTGAATAAAAGATGCTTACACCACTCTGTATCCCACTAGGAAGGAAAAAAAAAAAAAAAAAGTAGGAATATTCCTTCATCCAAAGCATGGTCTGCTTTTCCAACAGACATTCTGCTCAAAGGAAGCTCTGACCATTAGCTTCCTTCCAGACAACTATTCATCACTTCTTCACCTTTCTGCTGGCTTCTTTTCGTCTTGCTATCCCATCTTCTTTCTACCTCTGACCTACACAGAGTCAACAGGGAAGTCCACACCCAGTAAGTCCCTGTCAGGAACCTAGGTCCTTGGTTACCCTGACAAGCCTCTCCCAGAGCCTCCACCTACACCCTCTGACTGGGGTCTCCATTTAAGCCCATGACCTTCAGCCCCTGCCTGAGCTACATGTTAGGTACGCTTGCCCCTAGCTCTGCACCTGAATCATTGTTTGGATTTCCTGATTTCACCTTCAGCCTGGCATGTTACCTCCTCTTTGCCTGATACTCACCACACTGTCAATAGGACCTGCTGCAGTCACCACTCTGCTCTGCTGACCTGCCTCTGGTGCCATGGGCCTGCGCGCTGCTGCTGAGGCCACACTGACTGGCCTGCCCTGTGGCTGCTCTCCTCTCACCTTCCTTTGGGGACGAGCCTCCTCTTGCTGCTACCTGACCATCCCATGGAAAAATGAGACTTGACTTCCTAAGACAGTCCCACTTGTCCTTACAACTGGAGCAGGAGCTTCTGCCACTGGAAGCCCTGCTTAATGAAAGTCCTTGAATGCTTCTCCCCTTTTCCACATCCAATAACTTTAAATAGGTTTGTAAATGGTGGCAGAGAGTAACTCACTTCAGCATAATAAAAATGCAATGAGAAACAGTGGATAACATTCACTGACCATTTCCAGGCATGTGTTATGAATTAGATTGAGAACATGCCACAGTTTTACACACACACCCAAAACAGCCACCACGTTAGCAACGTATTATATACACCCAAGATTCATACCATTTGGATCCTAGGAGAAGGGCAATGAAAAGGACTAAGAATGAGATCTTTCCTGCTATACTCTCTGGATGGATACTAGTAAATTTCTTTTTTTTTTTTTCCTTGCAGGACAAAGAGTGTCTCAGAACAGTCAGACACAACAGGAAGTGTTTGGTACTGTCTTATCAGCAATGAAAAACGATTATCTAGTGAGGCAAAACAGCAAGGCCTGCTCTTACTCTGTGCTTGTCTTTTGTCTCCTGACACTCTGCTCTGTGATTCAAATGGCTACCTCTGAGTTTAAATCTGGATTTAGGGTGACATTCTGAGTTTCCTCTAAACTGTTCAATGCCCAATATTGACTTTAAAAATACAAATTATTTACCTCACTGAGGGGTGGTATGTTCACAATTTTACACATTCTGGCAATTCTATTTATGTGCACAAATACTGATTTTGGAGCATAATTTTACACCTCAAGTTTGCTAGATCTTGCATGAAAGTTTACTTTAAGCTCTGGTAACAAATTAAACTTTGTTATCAACAGGCACAAATAAAATATCTTTCAATTTCTGCCATTCCTAAATACCACACACCACTCCCTAACACTCTTTATATCCAAACTCTGCCAAAACCTTTTACTGTCCTCACCTGATCTTTTGCCACTTTCTGTGACTTGTATCTCTGCAAAGTATTCATAGATCTTGGCAGCCCTACACTAAATTAGTGCAATGCACTCCACTAGGGCTATAGTTAACAGGTTAGCTACACTGTTTCCATCACTGATGATTTAGTTAGTTCATTCTCTTAGCAATTCCATGAGATAGACAAATATTAATTTGTTGCCATATGTCAACAAACGGTGTTTAGGTTCACTGTGGTCTTAGAATGATTCTGCACTGAAACCAGGAGATAAACCATAACCTTGAATGGTAGCTGAGTCCTAACTACAAGAACATTTTCCCCACGTGAGAATATTTCAGAGATTATAGTGGTGCAGCTATAACTAAATTCCTTAGTAGTAACCTAATGTATGACTATTGCAATAGCACATATATTTTAATGCATTCTCACACATACAGCTGAACAGAAATTTGTCAAGTTTATCTCTCAGGAAAAAGATAAATAAATAGCTGCTCTTGAGCTATGGCCACACAGTGATTTCAGTATGAATTAAACCTAGCATTTTGATAAACACAGCTTTTAGTAGCCTAGCAAAACAATCTTTCCCTTTTCTTTGCTGTCAGTAAAATTCTGCTAAGATTCTGCACCCAGTTTCTGCAATGCATCAGGCCCCTTTGTGAAAGACACGGAATGGTAAATCACAGTGGTTCACTCAAAGGAATTGGTTTGCTCAGAGGAGGCATCTTCTTCAGTGTGTCTCCAGAAGTGACCAGTAGAGTCAAAGGTGCAACTAGTATTGCTGAACCACGGTGCAGCAGGCAGTCTAGTGGAGAGACCATACCCTACCAGGATCTGCCAGCTGAATCAGCACATGTTAAGTCAGATAAGGGATGGCCCATGGAAGTCCATGGCTGCTCTCTCCAGATGCCTGCTCTGCCCCACCCTACTAGAAATCGCTACCCTCACTTTGGCCAACTGGACTGACCCCAACAAAAAGGTGGAGGAGGAGTTTACTTGTTTTAACCCAGTTTGCAGAATGACCTTACAAGTAGTTGGGTCAGAACAGATGAGGAGCTGGCAAGTTGCTGCGAATTGTCAGGTTTAATTAGGACTGTTATTTCTTGAGCTACGGTTGCAAGTGAAGGCCTTCTGTTGTCAAGTAGGAGCAAAGCTGAATGACCTAGTCAATGACTACTCTGGTAAGAAACCTCTTGGATTTTTTCCAGGAAACAAAATGAGCAAGCTCCTACTAGAAGTTGTATTGTATCGTATTCCCAGAAACACAGCACAGCTGACTATGTATACATAACATTTTACAAAGAACTGAGAAGTTTTAATAAGAAAACTACATGAGAGACAACAATGTATCAAATTATTCTGAGTAAATAGGAGTAATTAAAATGGAGAAAAGGATATTTTCCCATTAAATTAAAAACAGTTTAGAAGACCTTTTAGCTGCCAACAACTAATTAATGTTAAAAAAACCCCAACCCATATCGTAATGAGTTTGTTCCAATGACTTAGCACTCATACAGCAATTACTTGATATGTCTGGATGACAAAAATCCGAAGCAAATGTAACAAAGATGTCTAAACTATTGACTTACTATGATGACCATACAACTTGGAAGCTAATCATGGAAGATGACAATTCATAGTAATTATGTGTATTGTTTAAAATGTCTTAACAGTAGATATTGGGGAAAAGACGGAAAATCGTAATTTTTTATTTGTTAACCTGGCAAGAAAAGAGTGAAGGCTGTGCTAAATTGCTCACTGAAAAGACTGAACATATTCTTTCTCAGACAAATTAATTTCCCTCAGTTTCATAATAAGTACAAATTCTGTCTTACGGATGTGTAAACTAAAACACTGAACAGCAGGTAGTCATGCCAGATCAGACCCAGTGAAAAAAAAAGACCGGTCTGGAACCACAGGTTCTACATCTCCTTTTGGTACTGAATCATTGTACACGGAATGTTGCACTCCTGGTTACAGCACATGGGAAAAATATGACTTGACGATTACATATTGATTTTGTGGCAAGCATTAAAAACTGACTTAATCAGAAGAGAGAAAGTGTTTTCAGTGTTGAGAACCTATAAAAGGTTTTCTTCTGTGATAAACAGATCAGCTAAATTCCAAAATGGATTTGGGCAATGTTTGACAGAACAAAAATTACAAAACAGAAAAACAGGCCAGTTTTGTGTTTTTGTTTTTTTTTTTTACAGTGTAAGAAAGTATTAGTAATATGGACAATAGGAATATCCATACAATATAAATGAGAAAAATACGGTAGGTGCTGGTTTCTTTAAACCTGCTACAAATAACCTCAAAGACAAGTTATTTTCAATAAAATGTTGCACTGCTGAAAACAGACAGTTTGTTTAGAACAAATCATGTTGACTGATTGTGCCTGTCTAATCATATTTGTATGCTAAGTAGGCTAATTATTGTGCACCCAGGCCCTGATGCTATAATTGGATATATGCATACAGACCTCTGTTCTTCCTTGAAGTTCTATTTAATTAAATTACACCATATACCTTTTTAAAGTAAACAAGGCCATTGTTCAGTTTGTATGTCCTTATAAAAGAGGCAGCTGAAACACAACACATCAATTCAACCCAACCACTTGTACCTAGTTTATAGAAAGCACAACTCCACCAACTTCCCTAAAATTGCAAGAAACATGAATTTGACAGGTATCAGGAAGAATGCAACTTAAAGAAACTGGAAAAAGAGAAAAACGACAGACACAACCAACCAGGGAAGCAAGCAGAAAAGAATGAGTAAAATAAGTGGACCAATTGAAAAAAAAACCAAACAAACAATAACTAAAAGCATCACAGGGAAAGTAGGAATATAACTCCCAAAGCCCAAGTTTGCCTCCCAGAAGTGTTTTCCCTCACACTATCTTTATCTCTCTCTCCCCTAAGTTCCTTCCCTCCCAGGAAGGGAACGTTTATATTTTCTTCCTTTCTGTTGTTCCCTGCAGGTGTTAACAACCAGCTCTCAGGCCCTATCACAAAGGATATATTTTCTTTTTCTACCATAACAATCTATCAAAAATTCCATTGGCTTTGTGAATTGCAGTCAGAAATTAATTTAAAAGCATTCTTCAACAGCAGCGTGGTCTAAATTATTGTCTAAACACATTTTCTCTATTTTTAATGTACACAGACCAATTACAGGAGAACCCTCACAGTATTTTTAAATCGCATTCTGTATTTAACTTGTAACAAGAAACATGTGTGCCAAGGGATGAAACTGTAAGACATTTTTCACAATCTGACCTCTAAAGAAAAGATCTTTCAAAGGATTCAAAAATTCTTAATTTTCTCTTTATATAAAAATATCTATACAATTACTAGCATATAATCCAATATATTGAAAATATTGAATATATTACTATATTTTGTTATGTGTGAATGTATATTCCAATATTAAAATATATGTATTAGCCTACATATTATAATATATATTCCTATATATGTATTCTCCCCTCCATTTCTCATCATGAGTGATACAAATACCATTGATTTTGAGTCTGGTGTTATGACTAAACTTCATTTTTGAAACGAATACTCACCAAAGTACTTCTAATCTTACCTCAGCTGTCAATATGCTGGGTGGGGTTTTTTGATAATAGTGATCTGCACTTCATGGGGGAACAGAAAAGCAAACTTTTAAACACTCCTATATACTTAACAAAATCTACTGTTTTCAGTAACTTACACTTGGAAATCAACCAATTAAATCAAACAACACACTCATAACACCATTTCTTGTGTGAGTAATGATAACCTTTAAACCAAAATTTGGTCTAAGGTGGAAACCACGTGAAACCACAACTTTCTCACAATTTCCACTTGAGACTGCAACTTTTCCCAGATTATAGAATTCGGGCTGAGTTTAAAGGGCATACGAGGTTGTGCTATCAAATGACAAAAACTTGGAGGTACACAGGGAAAATGAAATTTCCCTCTTTGTACAAGATGCTTTTCTTGCTTCCTGCCTTAACAGTCCCAAACTAGAAACACAGCACAGAGACACACATTTTTACTTGGATCAGGGGATCTTTACTTGGATTTCCCTATTTTAAACAAAAGTATTTTTTTAAGGTCAGGTTAATTCCCCAGTACAGAACATGGGCTAGCCACACTGGCAGCTGTGATAGCAAAGACAGACTGGTATGCTACCACGGATTGGGAGGGAAAAAAAGGATGAGAGGTAGCGCTGTTGTGCCACTACAGACTTCATAACCTTCAGCTGAAAAAGCTTCATTCTATTTTTAGATAATAGGACTCTCAACCTACAGTCTTTGATCAAATCCAGTCCCCCAATTTGGTGTCTATGTCCCATGAACTCTAAGGCACCCATTTTCTTAGGTGCTCTTTGATGCAGTCAGCGATTGGGTCAAGTATTTGGTGAACTTGCTACCTACCACCATCTTCTCCAATCATTCCACTTGTTCTCCCTATAGCAGGACTCAAAAGATGACCTGTCACATTCAATGCTAATACCCTCCAGCAGGTGATGAACACAGACGACAGAAAGTCATCTGTGACTTCCATATATCAGAAAGTGCTTGCAGTTCACTAGCCAAATATATTCTCATTACCTGAAGGGAGAGAGGATTGAGAATTGTAATCATCAAAAGCCTGTGTGCCAGGCCAAGTCTTGCACCAAGTGAACTCCAGTAGATGTGAAAATATAACAAACCCCATTGTTTCCTCTAATGGACACTGTCCTGTACTGTGATTGTGTTACGCACTGAATAAGTACAAATGCAAGCCTTTTCCCACTTTGTGTCAAAGGATTCACATTATAAGGGCACCCACCTGCAAATGGCTTCTGAAAGCATATAGATCTGCCCCTTTTGTAGTATTATCTTGTCTTCACTACCTTTTAGCTTTTAGTTTCAGGTGATTTTGTGCACCAGTCAAATAAGTAACTGTCACAATCTGCCATGCTTAAAATGAAGACACCTCTTGTACACATTAATCCTTTCTGTTCCACGCAGGAGTTTAATGGAGAGACCAATGCGGCCCGCCTCTATCCACTGTCCCCCTCTAACCCTCACACATACACGCTTCTCATCGTTATCGCACTTGTACTTCCACGTCATGTGAAGCGCACAGAATTCTCAACCCATTTGCACTGAAGCTGCTTCTTCTCCCATGTTCTTAGATGACTCATGTCAAGAGTGATACGAGAAACCTCAGATACATCATGTTTCTACAGAGATACAACACAAAAAGAGCATTATCCCAAACACTGTGGCAGGTCTCTATTTCCCAGTGAAGTCTACCAGAGTCACAGGACTTAGATAATGCCAAGAATTGTCTTGTGACTCTCATCCATTTGATCAAGGCTACACACTTCTGTAACGCCATAGCCCAGAAAAGGAGTTAGTTCAGGGAAGTCCTTAAAGTCTGCGCCACACAGGACGCGAACTAGAGGAACACATTTCCTTCCAGTCTCATGACATGCAGATGCCTCATCTGGTAGCTGCCTGGTGTCTCCACAGCACCTCCCACCCTTTGGGCTCCTACCTCTAGGAAACAGGATGCAGAAGCAACTCATTTGACCCTGCGCGCAGCCACCTCAGATACGCGTAAGTACCTGCACAGGGCTGTGCATCACTCAAGTTTCCCACCCTGCTCCCCAGCCCTCACACACACATTTCTAGGCCTCTGCCCACTGTCCCACCCGTTGCCCAGTGACCTTACAACCCACACGCCCAGCCCGACCACGAAAGAGAGTTGACCGCCCTTAAAAAACACAGCAGCCAGCTCTGAGGCTGGAAAAGGTGTGCCACACCACAGGCCACGAGCTACCAGCACTCAGCTAGCCCCGAAACCCCTCTTCCCCTCCAGCCAACTGCCTGCTCTCCCCCTCTCCCCGACCTCCCCCAGACCCTCTCGCGGAGCCAGGAGGCGACTGGGCCACCTGAGGGACGGCGCTAGCCAGGAGCCGGG
>NW_009649559.1:206345-229052 GCF_000708025.1 Charadrius vociferus | reverse complement strand
CCCTAGCGCCGCGGGGCTCCGGCCGGAGCTGGCATCCGCCTCCCGGGTGCTGCTTGATAGCAGGTCTTTAATCTTACTATAGACTTACTCCTTCTAAATGTGTTTAAAAGCCCGCTGGCGCGCTGCTGTCTGAACGGTGAGTGAGCGCCGTGACGAGTTTTCGGAGGTTCATGCGGTAACGTAAAGTTTTCTCCCTCAAGTCTGCCGGGTGGTGGTCAGCGGCAGTAAAAAACGTGTGGATGCTGCTGCCTGCCGTGTCGCTGCTGGCCGATAGAAGTGCGTATGTGGAGGTGAACTGATTGACATATATTCTGCAAGGTTAATCAATAATCAGAATGATTATTCATGCAGTCCTAAATGGGTTTGTATAGACTGCACTGAAGGCCTTAAGTACCTGGTAAGTTGTTAACAGTGATAAAGTTTTGTACAGTATGTGGTCAGTTTATACAGTATGCGGTCCTCAGAAGATAAAATTATTTCTAGGAAGTTTGAAGTATTGTGCTCCCGTTGCTGGGGTAGCATGAGGTATGCTGACTTGTCATATGTCTTGATAAAATTTGTTAACTTGAAAGTGATAAAACCAGGTTAATGATGTGTACTGCCAATTTCCCTCACTACTTTTCAAGTGCAAAAGCGATTGCTGGTATTTTTTCCTTTGCCTGCTGGTATTTCAAAATCTGAAGCTTGGGAAGTGGACCATGGTGGGAAATTCAGCTGTCCCAGAAAACTAGCTATGCCTAATGTTGTTGGTAGTACTTTACAGTTTCTTTTATTTTTTTCATCGTAACAGTACACGTACATGGAAATGGAAACGATCAAGACAGTGCTTCTAAATTCATGCGGAGATGTAGATATTACTAACTTAAAGTGCATGTGATACCTCAGTGTCCTGTAAAATCTTAACTGTTCTTGAAATCTAGGAATTCTGAAACAGAAGTTAGGAAGACTTTTTTTTTTTTTTTTCCAGCGCAGCCCAAACTTTTCTGACATCTTTTAACACTGTTGAAGTGGAAACCTTGACAGGGAAGCAGGTTGACAAGAACACTCTTGTACAAATGCTAATTAATAAAAAAGCAAATAGTGTTAGGAAGTATCTTTTTGGAGAACTTCATTCAAAAAGTATAATAAGTAATTTTGCTATGATCATCTTTTTTTCATGTTAGTTTGAAACTACTTTTTGGAAAATTTCAAAAGAAAATTAAGGAAGCTCTCACCAGAGTGAGAGTCTCCTCTTTTTTAATCCATCAAATGTGCTTATGAGGAACATGTAATTTTCTTTTTCTTTTAATTCATTTGAGAATACTTTTTTTTTTTTCCTCTTAGGTTGTGGAATTGCTATTTAAACTGAGTGTATGCTTCCTATGGTCTCCCTGTTCTCTTTCAACTAGTATGATGAGCTTCTTTTGCAAATTGTTTTTTAATTTTCATAAAAGTTTTGTTATTTCAGTTGAGAGAGGAGCGAAAAAGGGGCATGCATTGGTTGGTGTACTGCCCTGAAATGCTAATATTAAAGACAACTTAAGGTGGACATTCATTCTATTTTGAGTAGAAATAGTATAAGTGAACTGTAAAAATCTTGCATCACAAAGCAGAACCTGCCTAATAAACTTGCTTGTCAGAGAGTAAGGCAAAGACTATGGGCATGTTAAAGATGAATGAATTGAGTGTTTTTAAAGAAACTTTCTTTAATAGAGCTCTTTAGGTGTTTCAGTAATGATACAGATGGTTGATGATAATGGCAAGTTTGAGTATGCTTTGAGTTTTTAGATGCTGCCTGTGACTCTTCAGGAAGGCCTGTTTTTTCAGGGTGATTTGGGGGTGGGTTTTTTTTTTTTTTGTTAGAAGATGCTAAGTACTTCCTGAGAATTGGACTTGATTGGAGCATCTCCAGTCTGTTAGTTGAAAATGCAAGCTGTTAAGACTGTGATTGGTTTAAACTGCCCTAGCATGAAGAATTTAAAGTAAAATAAGTTAAAACTTTTCATAAACTGGCTTGTAACTTTTTTAGGGTTTGTTAAATGCTCTTCAAAATAGGAAGAGGAAAAGAAGTAAAACTACACTTCATTGTGACTAATATGGAAATTAAATGCAGGGATTATTTTATTTCTATAGAATACTGAGGCTAATTTAGATCCAAAACTTACATTTAATGAGGGTAAGTATTTGGAGCAGGAAGATTCTCTAGAAAGTTGTAAAAATTTCACTGTTTTGTAGCAAAGAAATTGGTGCTATACTTAAGATTTTTGCATTTGGCAGAAAATGTAATTCAAGTTAAACTGATTAAATTCAAATAAATTAATAACGGTATCAACTGTGGGTTTTTTTGTGGACTATCAAAGGCAGCCCAGGTATGTATATAGATGTATATTGTTCTTTAACTGAGTTTAGTGGCTTCCTTGTGGGTTAGTAAGAGGAAAAAATCAGGAACAACAGTAAGCACAGCAGCTAAATTTGCATTTGCAAGTTAAATTCAGCTACTCCAGTACCAGATTAAATCTTCAGGTTGAACAAGGCTTCTGAATTCTGGAAGATGATGTTCAAGCTCTTAGAGACATCAACCACTTGCACATTATTATACTTAGGTTTCTGGCTCACAAGCCTTTTTTGTATTTCTATTCTACATAGATTAGAATTACAGAGCTTACTTTTTCCTGTAATTCCTTCATCAATACCTGTTTCTAACCCACTTTAAATTATGTACTTGTGAAAAATATCTGCTGTAGGCCTCCTATGAATGAAGTTATCCCTCCTTATGAGCTTGCTGTTCACTGAACAAACTCATTCACTCTTAATATCTGATATAATCAGAAATGGGAATCATCCATCACAATCAGAAACATGAAAATAGCAAAATATAAATCAATCTATCAATTTCCTTACCATATGCCAAATTAGTATTTATTTGATTTGGTCTATAGTCAAGAAAATTAATCTGCTTAGGTACCCTGTAGGGGGAGATAAGCATTTAAGTATGCTGGGTCCTACCAGGGAGTATTTATCAAGTTTTCTGCTGAACTAATCGTGAGCTAGCTGAAGCACCTCAGGAGGTATTAAATGATAGCACAAGTGTGTTTAGGTCAACTTTGTTTTAAAGGATATCCTGATTAAACATAAAACTGTGTCAAAATGTGAGGATGAGAGTTAGTTGTGTAATAAAAGTATGCCTACAGCTGCTGTTTCAAGGTACAGTTCTTAATTCTTTCTTCTGCAGTCATTAACTGTTGCACAGAATTGCACTCTTGCTTTCAGATTTTCTGCTGCTGACCATTGTATATCATTTGTGCTTTTAATTTCATTTTCTGCTGCATAACCTTTATGGTAGACTTCATTTGAGACACATTTTTTTTTTTCTTCTCATTTCAGCATGTGATGATAAAGTCTATCTTTTCAGGTCTGTGGATGTGACTTTTACACTGGAGTAAGAGGCAACGTTTTTGACACTGTGGTGCAGACTGGGTAGGTGAAAAGGAAAAAATATTTTGACTGTTCCTGTTGATACCAATCTTCCCTGCTCTTGCTGTTTCGCTGTTAAAGTTGTCCAAACGCAGGACTGTTGCTGTAGGTGCAGCATGATCCTCGGCAGCACGTTTCTGCACCTCTCTCGTGGCATAGCAATTGTGTGTGTGAACTGCGTAGTAAATTATTCTGGTACCATGCTGTCTTGCAGTTGTTAGTCACTGCGGGGGGAGCCATGAAAACAAAAGGGTGGGGAATGACACTATCTGCTCACTGTAGTCTTAGATGAGCTTAAATTGACCAGGAAACAGCACCCTGAATTTCCTGTGAAAGCCAGTGGAGTTAATGCTCATACGATTCAATAATCTAACCATTATCTTTGCGATTAACTTTCTTAATCAAACTATACTACAAGTAATTTAAATTGTTGCCATTCTTATTTGTTAAAAGACATGGTGTGTTACAGTGGCATTTGAAGTCAAGGAGCAGACAGACCATTCTTTCTCAATAGTGAGTACCAGAAGCAAAGCAATCAAAGTAATGTTTGCATACTTACACTCTGTGCAATGTGCATACTTCACACAAGTGCACAAGCGTATAGTGGGGTCAGTACTCCCTACTAGGATATTACCATTTAAATAAAACATTAGTCTCTCTTGGGAGGTGGTTTGCATTAATTGTGGGAATGAGGATGGTCCAAAAACTGTTTGGGTATAGACAGAAATCAAATCTTACTGTGTCTTCTGTTTTGGAATCAGATTTTGTGGAGAAATCGGGGACTGGTAACCCTTTTTCTTGTCTTTAGGTGGCATGGTAGCTACACGTACAGTGGCACATGAGAAGGATGTGAATTAACTTCCATTTGTAATGAACAGCAGGCCACTGCACAGCTGTTCTGCTATACCTTGCAATGATTTCAGAGTATCGCTCCAACTTTAGATTCTTGCTTACTAGGTAATTCCTAGACTGCAATACTTTGGAAAAGGCCATAGATGTTTTTAGAGGGAGGATTCAAAGCACATTTTTGTGCTTTTACAGAGTGAAAACGTACTTCAAGAGCTGCATTTGAATGTAGAAACTGTGCTTCAACCCTTCATGAGATACAGACTCCCGGATCTTGAGGGTCTTTTCCAACCTAAATGATTCTATATGCCTTCAGCCTTTAAACTGCAATATTTTCTAGGCTAGACACACTTACAGTACTGTTTGGCAGTCAGCACAAAGTGCATGTTGCCACAGTGACCCCAAAGACCACTGAAATTAAATGAATATAGCATCTGAGTATTTTACTAACTTGTAATATTGCCAGGTGACTTAGTTTAATTTGTAAATTACATGTAATCCCTCTTGGTTTTGTTACGTCTTCTTTTCCTATTTAGCTTTGCTCAGTGTGATTAGGATTTGCTTTCCTTTTCCGTTTCTGTGGTTTTTTTGATTCATTTTCTCATTTTACTACTGACTGTATAGTGCATCCATTTTCTTACTCTTTTTTTTTCTTTGTTAGTTCATCTGTTTCTATTTTCTAGTCTCTAATTCATCTTTCTTGCTCCATCTATACAGACAAGCTATTTGTTCTGATCTTGTGTAACCAGGAAAATTACTGTAGCTTCACTTCTGTTTCTTCCTCCCTGTTTTGACTACCTGTCCTTTCCCGAAACACAATCAGTTTGAAATCTGTAATGATTTTTGGTAAATTTATTCAGTGCACAGTATAAGCCCTTGGATTTGGTGGAAGCTTTAGTGCAAAACTTAGTTTCTGTAGAGGAAGCTTCTCAAACTCAAAAGTGATCTGGTGTTCTGTTCATTTTTAATTTGGTTTCTGTCAGTGCTAGCAAACTTGTTTCTGCATAATAAAACTCAGTAGATGTATAGAAAAGCTTGCTCTCCGTATAAGACTGGTCAGTTGCAGAAGATGAGTACAAACTGCAGACACCCACAGTCTCTTGAGCTGTTTGGGTTTTTTAATTTAGAATATTTTTTTTTCTTTTTTCCCTTGGTCTTTCTCCTCCAGACAACCAAATATTTGTAGGGATGGTGTACCAAAGTGTGAGTGAAGGCAAAAACTACATATATTGTCCAGTCTTACAGGTCAACATAGTGCATAAGTTAAAGTAGTGTTTAAAGGAAAGGTCAATGAGCGTAGGTATCACTTCCCGATAAATAAAATAAATTAGTATCTATAATTCTATGCAGTTTTAGATATCTTTTTCCAGATTAAAAGCAACTATCTGTTGAGTCAGAAACTGAGTTGTCTAATTGTCATGAGTTTGGAACTGGTGCAGAAGTCTGTCACTGAAGAGGACTGTGTTTATATATAATTTTCTTTTATTCTGTACAACCCTGCTTTATCCACTGGTACATGATTTTTCAATTTATTGAAACAGAGCTTGTGTATGTACAACAGCTTTGTTTTCTGAAATAGAAAAAATTGCATGGAAATAAAATTAAATTATTTAAAAATGTAAAAGTAACTTAAGACTTAGGCAGATAAAAATAACTCTTCATTGCTACTTTCTGTAGGGAATTTGGTTTGCTGATGACAATTTTGGTCTTACCATCGTGTGAAAGAAGTCTCAAGTGTATCTGTGTATATTTATGTGTATATACACTAGTGGGACTAATATGTAAATGCTAAGATCATTCAGTCTATGCTGTGTTCCTCTATTGCCTCTGCTCTCTGTTGCTTGCCTTTGCAGTGTAGTGGTTGCTCTCTGTAGCGCTGAGGACTGGACAGAAATAACATACGTACTCTCTTTGATGTAGAATCATCAAGGAACAAGATTATGATTAATTGGGAATTTTTTATTTTTGTGAGTTTTATTTATGAGCTGTAGGGTTCAACTGCTTTTGTACAAAATCGACATTTTAAATGCATGCTTGTGACTAAGCATAGCCTAGTGTGTTGTGAGAAATATTCTCTTGGGTGAGCTCTTTATCATAGTACTAGTTGCTGTTTCTGTGTGTACCTTAAAAGATAGGGAGAAGGACTCATAACACACCACAAAAACAATGTCAGGTCTCAACAGGATCCAGAGTTCTCAAAACATGTAATCCTAAGGCTAGATTAAAACTGTGTTCTAGACTAACGAGTGATAACTGCTTGTTGTTTACACAAAGCAGTCTAATTTAAAACTGTAGACTGCCCAAAGGTCATAAGTCATTAGTTTTATAAAACACAGACAGTATTAACAGGATGCATGGATTTAAATATGAATAAAATTTGGGAGTTGTCTTTGCTTCATAGATTTTCTTCTCAGAATCCTGTTTCTCCCATAGTTGGTTGTATGTTTGTAAGTAAAAGGGTAGTATTAAAACTAAAGAAGTCACGCTTAACAGTAAAATGGTTTTAGTGTTACTGTTAAATCACTTCACAGTATGATTTGATCAGGGTAAATGATTTTTTCACCAACTAACTTGTGCATTCTATTGTGAGTTGGAAGAAATTAAGACTTAGAGGACATATTGTGAAATAAAACTGAGGGGAAAAAGTAATTTTATGTGACTGGTAGTATTAGAAGAGGCAATAAGAGGGAAGAGTTTGTCCATATATACGGAAAATATGGAGCATTCGTTTAAACAAAAGATGTAGGCTTTCTGGATACAAGGTAGAATGTAAACAAAAATAGGGGTATATTAATGCTGTGCTGTCTCCTGAGTCTCCAGACAGTCTGAGATTATGACTTTGCCCTCATTTATATAATTAGTGTATTAATACTGAAGCTTTAATTTAAAGGATGATTTTTACAGTGGCTAGTTTATTACTAATTGTTCCAACAGATGAAGCAGAGTTGGGCTGAGGAACAGAGACCATTGCATAAGAAAGTGTCATGCAGTGAGAAACTGATAAGAAACACTGCTGAGGAAGTGGGGAGGAAACAAAACACAGATGAGACGAAAAGGACAAGAACTGTGGGTGTTGTAGGTGTGACCATGTTTTTCTTGCATAAAACATGACTCTCCTAGAAAATACTAAGTAGAAATTGAAAATTCAGCTTGTCAAAAGCATGTTGATCTTGATGCAAATCTGTCATCTATTAGGACGAGCTTATTCAAGTAATACTTAATTTATCTGATGCACATCATGCAAACTTTTATTAGTTTCCAACCACTTGACTTCAAGTGTGCAATTCTTGGAGCCTTTAGTGCTAGAGTTACATTATTGTTTGAGAACGTGAGTCTCCCTTTTAAGAAATAAAAAGCTTCTGGCTTCTATTGTTGTGAAGAAAAGCTTTAAATGTGAAGCTGAAAATTGAATACTCAAAAGGCAAACAATCAAAACAGGTGTCCTTAGAGTGTCATGGTTGAGAGTGTGATTTTTTTATTTATTTTTTTTTTAACAATTTGTAAGGCTCTGAAAATTTGTAACTTAGAAAAAGTAGTTTCATGATTTTAAATTGAATGATTGATTAGTTGAGACACAGATCTTTTTGGTAGCTTCCTATGAATCCATGGTGGGTTTTGGATGCATGGGAAGCAAGACTTTTTGTTTCCCCAAATATTATTTTCTTAAACTAAGTTATATATATTTAGTTCTGCAAAAAAAACCAGAAATCAAAGTAACAAAACTTGATTTTGTTTTAGCCTTGATTCTCATGGGGGACTTCAACTACCCTGATATCTGCTGGGAAGGCCACACAGCTGGGCATATAGAGTCCAGGAGGTTCCTCCAGTGCATTGATGACAACTTTTTGACTTAAGTGGAGGAGCCTACAAGGAGAGATGCTTTACTGGACCTGATACTGACAAACAAAGAGGGACTGGTGGAGGATGTAAAGGTTGGGGGCAGACTGGGCTGCAGCGATCATGAGAGGATAGAGTTCAGGATTAAGAGTAGTATGGACAAAATGACAAGTAGAGTTGAAACTCTAAACTTCAGGAGGGCTAACTTTGATCGTTTCAAGGAATTGCTTGGACAAATCCCATGGGAGAGGGCTCTAGAGGGTAAGGGGGCTCAAGAGAGCTGGCTGTTATTTAAGCGTCACTTCCTCCAAGCTCAGGATCAGTGCATCCCAAAGAGAAAGAAATTAGGCAAGGGAAGAAGGAGACCTGCATGGCTGAGCAGGGACCTTCTGAAAAGGCTCAGGTGGAAGAAGGGAGTTTACAATAGGTGGAAGAAGGGGCTGACTGCTTGGGAGGAATACAAGAATGCTGTCAGGGTATGCAGGGAGGAAACAAGGAAAGCCAAGGCAGCCTTGGAATTGAACCTGGCGAGGGATGTCAAGGCCAACAGGAAGGGTTTCTTTAAGTATATAGGAGACAAAAGGAAAACTAGGGAAAATGTGGGCCCGTTGTTGAATGAGACAGGTGCTGTGGTGACGGATGATGCAGAGAAGGCGGAGTTGCTAAATGCCTTCTTTGCTTCTGTCTTCACTGTTCGGGCCAGTCCTTGTGAGACCCAGACTTTGCAGGTAACAGAGAAAGTCTGGGGGAAACAAGACTATCCCTTGGTTAACAAGGAACACGTTAAAGATCAGTTAGATAAATTGGATATACATAAATCCATGGGGCCTGATGGGATGCACCCTCGAGTGCTGAGGGAGCTGGGGGAAGTCATTGCTGGGCCTCTCTCCATTATCTTTGAAAGGTCCTGGAGGACAGGTGAGGTGCCTGAGGACTGGAGGATAGCCAATGTCACTCCAGTCTTCAAAAAGGGCAGGAAGGATGACCCGGGAAACTACAGGCCGGTCAGCCTCACCTCCATCCCTGGGAAGATGATGGAGCAGCTTGTTCTGGGAGTCATCTCAAAGCACCTGGATGAAAAGAAGATTATCAGAAGTAGTCAACATGGATTCACCAAGGGGAAGTCATGTCTGACTAATCTGATAGCCTTCTATGACAAAGTAACTAGATGGGTGGATGAGGGGAGGGCAGTGGATGTTGTCTACCTTGACTTTGGCAAGGCTTTCGACACTGTCTCCCACATCATCCTCACAGGAAAGCTTAGGAAGTGTGGCTTAGATGAATGGACGGTGAGGTGGATTGAGAACTGGCTCACAGATAGAGCTCAGAGGGTTGTGGTTAGTGGCGCAGAGTCTAGTTGGAGGTTAGTAACAAGTGGTGTCCCTCAGGGGTCAGTACTGGGCCCAGTTTTGTTCAACATATTCATCAATGATCTGGATGAAGGGATAGAGTGTACCATCAGCAAGTTTGCTGATGACACAAAACTGGGAGGAGTGGCTGACACGCCAGAAGGCTGTGCTGCCTTACAGCGTGACCTCGCCAGGCTGGAGAGTTGGGCAGAAAGAAACCTTATGAAGTTCAACAAGGGTAAGTGTAGGGTACTGCACCTGGGGAGGAATAACCCCATGCACCAGTACAGGTTGGGGGCTGACCTCCTGGAGAGCAGCTCTGTGGAGAGGGACCTGGGAGTCCTGGTGGACAACAGGATGACCATGAGCCAGCAATGTGCCCTGGCGGCCAAGAAGGCGAATGGCATCCTGGGGTGCATCAAGAAGAGTGTGGCCAGCAGGTCGAGGGAGGTCATCCTCCCCCTCTACTCTGCCCTGGTGAGACCGCATCTGGAGTACTGTGTCCAGTTCTGGGCTCCCCAGTTCAAGAAAGACAGGGAACTGCTGGAGAGGGTCCAGCAAAGGGCAACAAAGATGATTAGGGGACTGGAGCACCTTTCTTATGAGGAAAGGCTGAGGGACTTGGGTCTCTTTAGTCTAGAGAAAAGAAGATTGAGGGGGGATCTTATTAATACATACAAATACATAGGAAGTTCCATCTAAACATGAGGAGGAACTTCTTTACTTTGAGGGTAGTGGAGCACTGGCACAGGCTGCCCAGAGAGGTGGTGGAGTCTCCCACTCTGGAGACATTCAAAACCCGCCTGGACGCTGTCCTGTGCAACTGCTGTAGGTGACCCTGCTCTGGTGGGGGGGGGTGGACTGGATGATCTCCAGAGGTCCCTTCCAACCCTAACCATTCTGTGATTCTGTGTAAAAGTAGATGTCTCTTATGCTACTAAGTCAAGATGCTGATAAACACTGTATCCTGGAATCCTGTTTATGCATTTTGCTATTTTCAGAAGGAACTAGGGATAAAAATTAATTGTAAAAAGGCTGTGTTTCATATAAAAATTTTTCAGAAAACTTGTTGATTGCTATTGTTATCCTGCCAGTCATTTTCTTTTTTTCTCTATGCGGTGCATTGTTAAACTATTTGCTTTGCAAGAGAAAAAAATCCACAGCTTAGCACATTTTTACTTTTATTACATTTTTTTTCTTTTTTCCTTTAACCTATTTACCATTACCTTTGCAATAATTTGCTAACATCTTCCATTTTCTGTCTTCATTTTTTTCACACAGTGTAGTTACAGGTCTCTTAGGAGTTAATTTAAAGGTAGGAATCTCTTTGTAGCCATTAACATACACTTGTTATGTCTTTTATTATAATCCTTCCTGTCTTTTGCTGATACCAATCATAAGCTTCATGGTTTTGTTCTGTTTCTCTCAGCTGTATTTCTTTCTCAATTTTAACCTTTAATAATTACAAATTATAAACCAGATTGTCCAGTTATGTCATTTTTATACTTTATAAGGCTACGTAAATTTTCTTCTGACCAAATTCAAAAGAGGGAGCTTACTGGTGGTTTAATTAGGGTACTGGATGTTTGCATCATGTAAACATCTTCTGATTTTTGCATAGTAAAGCATAAAATGTCACAAAACTATCCACAATATGACACTGTACAGATACATCTGTGACTTCAAGCAAAAAAACTGAAGTTTAAGGCAAAGTATCTTCTCACTGTACAGGACTTCATTCTATATAGTGTTTACTTGCAGACATGTTCACGCATTCAATTGCTTATTAAGAATTAGGATGAAGATTTTTTTTTTTTTAAGGATTGTGTTGAGTGTCCTGTTGATTGTTTGAAAAAGGAATATATTTGAAAGTAACATATTGAAGTAACTTTTAACTGCCTGTCTTTGCAGGAGTAGAGTCAGTAATAGGACTGCTACCCATGCTCAAGAAACTCTGGAATATGACAAGCTATATGCCCTCCACACAGATGCTTCTTGTCTTATTGTAGGCAGTTAAGAGAAGATGGAAAGGTGCTTTTTGGAGTCCCATTCAGCAGGTGGTAGAAATGCATGAAGGTGAAAGACAATCAAATCAGTTCTTGGAAGTCCAAGCCACAAGACTGGCCACTGTTGTAATGTTACAGAGGAAGTGGCCCAGGTTATACCTGTTTACTGGTGCTTGGAGGTTACCATTGCCCTTTGGGTCTGGCTTACACACTGGAAGCAAGAATTGGCAGACATGAGGAAAGCTAATGTGAGTGGCTAACTTGTGGGGGAGGGGGAAGCACATAGGATTTGGAAAAACTCAGGGTACAGGTGCAACAGGACAATACCTATATTTCAAAGGGAAAAGAGCTCACCAGGAAACAAATTGACAACCATCAAAAGGACCAGGCACCAGAGATCACCAGCATCAACAAAGACCTGGGTTGGGAGTATAAATGGGAACTGCTTATATCTGGAAGGGCAGAGCAGCATCTTCCAAAACTAAGTGGGATTAAAGACACCAATCACAAAGCCATTAGGGTGCCTAGACATTCGCCAGGAGGTAGAAATCAAAGTGCTGCATTGGCATGGGAACATACATGAGACTGCTCACAGCATAGCCACTGCAGTTGAAGCACGTGGTTAAGACACATTCTCTGGTTGGAGTCCAAATGCCAATGGGTTTGGACCTTTGGGTTCCACCTCCTTGCTTTCCCCACTGCCATACTGTTGGGAGCACTTGTACTTTTAACCATGGCTGTTACAGTCCTTTATATAAAGATCTGGAAACTGTTGCAGAAGGCATGACTTTAAGATGTGAGTAACTTCCTACTACTTATTGTCAGATAGATGAATGTGTGCTGCTGAGGTGTGGAGCAGTGGTAGAATGTGCCTTGGCCTACTGAGCTGACATCACCCAAGTAATCGGGGTGATGTTGCAAGCCCGTTAAGTTTGACCTTCTGGTACACAGCGCTCCTTTCAACAAGGAAAGGGGAAGTAGCGAAAAACGCTTTTCTGTAGTGTTCTGTAGAACACCACCCTTTGTAGTGTTCTTTGCATTAATAATCACTCTTGCACCAAGGGAATAATTAAAAAGTTATTACATGCTAATTAATGTGCTTAGTCTGTACTGACCTTAACTGTGACACCATAGAACTTTGAAATCTGTGTTTCATGAAGCTGAAGCTGTTACCAGTTTGGTCTCAGCCCATGTGATACCATCTGCCTTTTTAAGGTTTTGTTCTTGGTAAATATTTTGAAGATTGTGTTAGTATTCTGCGGATGGGAGAAGTGTGTTTTTTCCACATATCATACAGTGAAAAACAACTTAGCATTTGTTAAAACAGTCACTTAGAATTGTTAGAGGCTTGAAATCTCATTTTATGAAAATAATGAGATAAATATGCGTGTATTGTGTAAGTAGACAAAACCTTGTCCGTAAACATTTTTTTGACCTTGTGTGTATCACTATATTCTCTAGTCCTGCAATCTATTTCACAATGTCAAAACCAATAAGGAATGCCTAAGGAACATATGTCCCAGAATTATAAAAGTCTGTTACTTGGGGCTTGGTTTGTATATTAATATAACCTTATTCTGTAGATTAACTGCCATAAGATTTGGGAAGGCAGTCTAGAAGTCTGTAAATTCTGCAATGAATTCTGCCCTAAGCCTACATGATTTATTTTTTTGTATTAGTCTTCCCCTGAAGGGAAGTTTGACATTCAGAATGTGTTGTTTTAAAACATCTAGTTTAAATAATGATTAAAATTATTTTTTCCTGTCCACAGATAAATTGTTTTAAAGACAAATGTTATTTATATTTCTTCCTTTACTTAGATGTTAATTTTCATTGTGTGATATAAGTCATTATTGTGAATGATACACTATATTAACACATTTACTTAAGTGTTCAACATGTTCGTATCTCTAATGTTTATTCTTGCTTTCAGATATGTATAGTGGCTTTTTCTACTTCATTTAACTTGTGATTGTGTGCATGTATGTTTGTGTGGTTCTGGGAGAATATTTTGAGAAAATATTGTCGTATACTTGTTTTCTTCTTAAAGTCTTTCCTGGGCATCACCTGTTAGAAGTGTCAGATTTTTTTGGACTGACCTAATATGTGCATTCTCATATTTTCAGTTTACATAGGAACTGGAATGCTAATGAAGTGACCAAATACTTTATTATTTTAATACTTCTTATTTAAACAGGGCAACTTTCAAATCTGTTGAATATACATGAACCAAACTGAGTTAGCATTAGGAGATCTTTTTTTAACAACAATTTGTTCTTTGTTTGGTTGCTTCTTTTGATAGAGACAGTCCAGTTCTGGGATTACTCACTAGTTTTGCCTAAAGTGATATATGAATGCATAGAACTAGATGAAATATGGAAAGAGTATAGGCATGTTGGAAGTTGAGCCTGGCACAAATAAGTTATGCTAAAGTTGGAAATGTTGGAGAGTGTTAATCTGAAAGCCTGAGCTGGCAAGTAAACCTGTGTTTACGCAAGTGAAGTCTTACAAATCCAGAATGCAGTGTAGATATACTGCTTCAAGAGACAGGCTTGATACAAAAGTAAAGCTATAACAACTAAATTTTGTGTGCGAGTTATTTAAATCGCCCAAACATGACCTGGTATTCATGATGCTCACTATGAAGTTTGTATCTGTGACAGTATTTTCCTCCGATTATCCTCCTGTGAAAGTCAGGGTAGAAAAAGGACACAGAAGTTTTTATGCTATTGAGAGAAGGCAGACTCTGAGAGGCTTAACTTTTCTGGTTACATCCCCATAAAACTACAATGTCTTGTCTCCACCTAAATTTTATAGCTGGATGATGCTAGTTTTCCTGTGAATAAAAATGCAGTCTATCTCCTTAAAGAATGGTTAGAAGTAGGCGAGTAAATGATGCAAGTATTAGAGTTAAACTCTTTTTGGAAGAAAGCTCTTTTTGGAAGAAATCAATTACAGATTGACTGTAAATATCTCTTGCTTGGAGAAAAATAGATGTTAGTAAATAATTTTTAACAAATAACTCTACTTGCTGTGTCCACTATGGAATGTATTATGTATATTGTGACGTCTGTTATTAAACCTAAGCAATACAGGCAAAACTTCTTCCCCTTTGAATTGCTGCTTACTCTGGCCTTTGCACCATGTCACTAATGAGGATATGTTTTCATGAATGACATTTAGCACTTTCAGTGATGCTAAAAAAGTGAATTCTTGTTTGAGTCTCTTCTCTGTTACTCTTACTGCCAGATCCTGCTCGTCTGAGGAGACTAGGCTGGGGTTTTTTATTTAAAAAAAAAAAAAAAGTAGTGTTTTTTGGAGGGAAGTTTGTCTTTTGTTTGATTTGCTTCCCTTTTAGCAAGATGGAGTGGAACAGAGGGATAGGAAATGATGCAGTGAGCCACTTATTCACCTTTGTGGCAATAAACCATTAATTTAGCTAGGATGTACTATGAAACTGTGCCATCAGGTATGCAGAGCCACTTTGTGATTCTCCTGCAGACAAGATCATGGATTATTTTTTTTTATCAAATTAGTTTGTTCATTTGGTTCACAGTAGGAAAGTAGGATGGAAGTGCGTGGGAAGAAAAGCCTAAGATGGTGTTTCTGTTGAAGATTTTGCATCAGAAAGTTCAGCTCCAGTGTTAGTAAGAATAAATTTCTGTTATTTCTGAATTATAGTCTGAATTAATTGTTAGGTTGTTGTTCAACTATCTCTCTCTGTTACATCCATCAGATCAGATGTTTTATGAGTCTTATGTATATTTGTTAGGTACAGATTTCCGTGGTACATTTAAGTAGTATTTACAACATCTTTTAAAGATTAGATTCTGCAATTGAGTGAGTCAAACTGCTAGTATGCCTTCTCCCGCTCTCCATCCTAAAACTGAAAGCAGCAATTCACCTTCTTAGGAAGATATTTTAACAAGTAGCTAAATAGTATGCCTTAATATTGGTGAAGACATACGCAAACTGTCTCTAGAAAAGAGAAAAACCACACAGTATTATAGTATATTAAAAAAAGTATTCCCGTTCCATTCAAATAATGATTGAGTCGCTCTCAATTTAAGTACTACTTTTGTTACTGGGCCCTTGCATATTCCTACACAAAGGCTCGTGGTGAGTCAAGCAGACAAAATGACTCTTGCCTTCTTCCTGACCTTGTTGCTTAATAAAAACTCATGGTATTTATACCGGGCATATAGTTAGTTGCCTTTTTATGTTAGGGAGAGGAGAAGAATAAAATTCTTAGAATGTGTGGAAAGTGGAGAATGTATGCTCAGGTCATATTTAGGGCATGGGGCTGAGATCCTTTCAGACTTTACATTTTTACTTTTTCTGCTATTGTAGTTGGTGAGTTACCATTAATAGTAGAAAAAATGTTCAGTTAAATATAACCTGAAATCTTTAAATAACAAGTATCTGGATTTCCGGTTTCTGCTACTATAGTGTGGGGTAGACATGAGTATTAAGAGATGGTAATGAAACTGACTACATGGAAAATGTTGAAAGTGCTTAAAATATGACTTCAGGGCTTTAATTGTCAGAACTACATTTTTTTCCCTGCTGCCTATGTATAAAATTAGAGTACTTGTTTGTTTGAGTTTCATGCTTCTTAATTGATTTGTAGTCAGAATCTGAAGTGAAATACATTTTTTTTTTTAATTTCGATTTCTTCATTCTAAACTGCTGCAACAGTCTTAAAAAACAATCTATAGTGGTAAAAAGAAAATTACCTGTCCAAAAGAATGCAACGGGACAGGTGTGTGTGTGTGTGTGTGTTCAATTCTATTATTGGCCTTTTTTTCCCCATCTGTTTTATAGAAAAATGGTGAAATGATTCCACGATTCTGCTATTCCATTATCTACATTGCAAAAGTTAAGATGGCATGACTGGAGAGTTTTTAAAACTATTTTGTATGCAGTTCTTGAAACTGCTGGATTTGAAATTCTTGCTAATTACTTCATGTAGTTTATTTTGGGCTATTTTTGAGTCAGTGTTATATTTCCAGCTTCAGTATGGCATCTGCCGTTAGGAACTATTTGTTCAAGTTACTTTTTTTGTCATATGTAAGAAAATTTTCTGTCACAATTAGAAGAGTGGTTTAGTTTGTGTGACAGTATATACTGCAGCAGATTTACTAATTATTTGTTGTTCTAAAAAGAACCCTATGTCTTTTCATTAATGACATCAACAAGCCTAAAACTTGATGCATTCTTTTCCTTTTCACTTTTTAATTACTGTTGCATGACTCTTTGAAAGTGTACAGTATCTTCTTACCAGTGTACCAGGGAGCTTCAGTAACTGCTAACAGAGCCACTGAGCATCAAAGAATGCAGAAGAGCATCTATCTGTGCTAAAACAACATGCTTCTATTGAGTCATCGTGTTTGGGAGGGGTCTTTGCAGTGGAGGAAAGGAGGCTTGCTTGTTTGTGATCACTGCCTATAATTTTCTTCTCTTTCAGCTTACTGAAATGGCAGCTTTTCCTGTGTAAGGTCAGGTTATTTATTTTTAATGCAAATGTATGACTTTGAAATATCCTTTAGTTTACCTCCATTTTCTTTGAAATATTTTTATTTTTGCATCAATGACATTGTACTTCACATTAAGTCCTCATTTTGGAAGTAGGAATTGCACCTCTGTTGCAAACATGGTTTGTGTAAGAAAGAATAAAGGAATATAACATGTAGTTAGAGACCTTACTTCAGAAGTAGAAGATAATGAAAATTTCACTCTTCTCATTACCCTTAGTTTTTTTTTTTTTCCTCATAATTGGATTCTATAAAAATTAATAAGGTATGCATTAGAACAGTTCATTTACATTTAACAACATTTTTTCACTGGTATAGCTTGAAATTGTCATGTTTCAAAGTGTGCCCTTTTTGGAACAGAAATTTGTTTGTTGCCATGTGAAATCTTGTAGAAAAGTGTACAATACTTTAATTTATATGCAAGGAGAAAGGCACTTTGTGAAAGAATTGTTTTCCCTTAAAATTGGGCACCCTTTTTTGTTGTTCTAACCATCTGTCCTGGTTTGAGCGACACAGGACTAATTTCTATTCTAATACTTGGGAAAACTGCACTTTTAGAAGACTCCAGTGTCTGAATTTGTGAAAATATTTACTTTACAGCCAGCTATGGTGTGTGGGTCTCAAGGTCTCAGTGTTTTCGAGCTTGCCAGGTGCAGGGATGAGGAGGAGCAAGACCCGGGCACTTGGCCCAAGCTGGCCAACAGGAATAGTTCATACCATCAACATCATATTCACTATAAATTAGAAAGTTTGCTGCGAAGTTCTCTCTCTCTCCCTTGACGGCTGCCATCCTGAGAACTTCATGCCCTGGTGCCGGACTCCTGCGGCCTTCCACTCCCCCTGAAGCGGTAGCTCTCGCAGTGTCCGACATGTGCTGTCCACTGCTGGGAGTGCACAGCTTCTACTGATAGAATTGGCTGAGTATAATCTTTGCATATTCTGTATTGGTGTCGGGATCAATATCGGTTCTTTAGTGCTGTTATTTATCTCAGATGTTAATTATCTAATCTTATTCTATTAAATCTGTTTATACTTCAGCTCCCGGGTTTCCTTGCTTTTCCCTGATTCCCCTTCCCGGGTGGGGAGGGGTCATCGGGTGATAGAATGATTGTCTAAACGACAACAAATTGTTATGGGTCTCTCAAACCATAACACCATCTCATAGTAAAAAGCTATGATCATCTTTTTCCTGGTGTTAACTTAGAAATAATAGCTTAGAAAGGTGACTAACTGTATTCTAAGAAAACAAACAATACATATTTCAAATGAAATGTAAGTTTCTCTGAGACTATCCCATTTGTAATTAATTGAACTGTACTGAAGAATTTGTAACTAGCAAGGAAGAGAGGAGGAAAATACTGCAGTTGAAAGTTGGGGCAATAAGAAGTGGTTTTGTTTACATACAGCCTTTTTAAAAATTAAAAGTTGTTTATTGGATTCACTGATTTCAGAAGTAATGCTGAATTATATACCTGCCATAGTTTTGACAAATGGACATGTTCTAAAGAAATATTTTAGAGTACCAGACTTATCCTCCTGTTTCCAACTATATGCGACTCACAAACACTTTAAAAACCTAGAGTTGTTGACTTTCAGTTGTTCGCTATACCTCTTAGCAGTGAGTGCAACTTTTTTCTATACTTGACTTGCAGAATCATTAACGTTTGTTACTATCAGAAATTTAAAAATCGTAGAACAGGTTAAGTAATTTCAGAAAAGGCATCTGTTGCTGTAGTCTGAAGTCGTGTAATATGCCTTATTTAGTCAGGGAAATTGGCCGTGGTAGATACAGAAGAATAATTTGTTTCATTAACTTATCATTGAGTGCTACACTTTGTGGAGGCCCCTTGCTGGACTGGTTACTGATCACTACAAATTTTACCTGTTTTTAAAAAAATGTCCAAAATCAAATTATGCTTCCCAAGCAACTGGTTTCTAATTCCTAATCAACTGGAAAGAATAAACTTGAACTAGCTGTAAGGTGCTGTGCTGCTCTTACCTACCACCTATCACCACTTAATAATCACAAAGAAATGCAAAAATGTTGTCGTGAAATTGGAGAGGTGGAAAGCCTTATGGTTCAAGAAAAAGCAGTCTCAACATGTTAGGAGATCATTAATGTGTTTGCAATGATGGGACAAGTAAGGGAACAGAGGAGGGTGTTCCAGCCCTGGGCTGGTAGCCGTCCTTGTGTTGAAGTTGCCTACATTTCCCACAGGTCTGAAAAAAGGAATATTCACCATGTAATTGGTACAGTCCTTCTGATGCTCAAACAGAACTACGGCGCTGCTTTCTGTGCCTGTATCTTTGTGCTGGAAGAAGCGCTTATCAGTGGGAGGTTAGGCAGCCGTGCTTACTTGTCCTGCCTGCCTCTTCACCTTTGCCTGTGGGGCCTCACCGAGAACGGGCACGAGCAGCTCACTTAGGTTAAGTAACTGCCTCATCTCGGACAGTTGTGCTGTGAAAACTGAAGCAGTAGTCATGGCATAAGGGCATTGTAAGCTGGCGTCCCTGCTGAAAGAACTGCTTGTCAAGTGTTTATAAACTGTAGGTGAGGAAGGATGTTTAGGTGGCTTTGTAGGCAGGGTTTGGCTGCCCTGACTGTTTCTGAGCTGGACTTAAACAGTGAATAACCAAGAAATAGCCACCCCAAAACTTGTATACAGAGAGGAACTAGGGTTATGGTAGGACTCTCTAGCCTCTGTAGAAGGATTCAGTAAGAATTTTGTAACACACTACCTAGGCCACACCACGTTGTTGTATAGGCTTTTTCAGCACTCAAGGCTTTGCCAACACCTTTACCAGAGCAATCTGTAGTAGATCTTTGCCACCACATTAAATGAGTCATGTTACAAAGTATTTCAAAAATATCTTTCAGCTCTATCTGGGAAAGGAGGACATTAAACAAATGGGCTTCATGAACTTAACTTCTGTCATTTCTTTGTGAATGCTGTATGAGTAGGGGTGGGAAGATGCTGATGAAGTAAATGTCATCTCCTTTACTAGTCCAGAATATCCCCAACATATGCACATTGGAGTTCAACTTGCAGGAGAACTCTCATGGTGTCACTTTATCTTTGCATTCTTCTATAACATTTTTGCTTTGGGTTTGTTTTTGCTTTCAACAAATGAATGAGCAGGCTTTTCATTTTTACTGCTGGATAAATGATGAGATGCTGAAAAGCATCTTTTTATTGTTCTTGTACTTCAGAAATAGCTTGGTTGTCCCCCTGCAAAAACAGTGGAGTTCCTAGCAGTTCTTTTATACCATGTCATGTTACAATAAAAAAATTGGGGCATGTTACAATAAAAAAATATCCTGTAATTGTATGAGTAGGTATGTTACTTAGTATTGGTATCAAAAGTTATAAATTGGAATAACATTTCCGTGGAGCATTCAAATAATAACAAAAGTGTAATCAAAATCTTATGGTTGTAAGAAACTAAGTTTTTTAATAACAGCTTTAGACTTAGCATGGCTGTGGCGGGCCAATTATTCTATGATGTCTTGATGTAATCTTTATTGTTTGTTTTTTTTCAACATGAACACAGTTAAAAGTACGTGCATTTAAAAATCCTCCTTGTGTACAATTAAAGATACAAAGACAGTTATACGTTTGCAATGATAATGGTTCCCTGTATTATAAGAGGCTCAAAGCCTTGCTAGTCTTTTATTAGAGCAAGTAAAACAGTTGACTAGGTGATGAGGTTGGGGTTTAAAAAAGCTTTCATTGTGTTTTGGGTGCTTTATTACCAGGTTAATGGTTGTCAGCAGAAGGGCAAAATCTAGGGAGCCATCCTAGGCGATGGTGATTGAATGATGTATTGGTGTAGGTACAAGCACGTGTCATGACTGAAGGCTGCAATTTTGTGGTATAATTTTTTCCCCTGTGTAAGCGGGTTTAGTCCCCCATCCCAGAGCAGATAATTTGGTGCTGCAGTGAGCTACAGCTTCAGTTGTATGGATACGGGGCAGCTCTATAGAGAGTTGTAATACAGATCACTGCAGTCACCTGAATTGCGTTTCTCTGTGTGCGTGTGTCTTTTTTGCAATTGCTTCATTGGTTTATAGCACAATCCCACAAACAGTATTATTACTGGATGAAACTGTAGTGACGGGGTGGCCTAGAAAGGATGAATACATCTTGAGGTGGTTACATGCATTTTCTTTTGGAATATGCTAGAACTTGTTCTGAGAAAGATCATCTTTCAGGTTATGGTTGATTTATAGAATTTCTATATTATCTGTGATACTAAGTTCGGGTCTTTGCAATTTGTTTTTAAGATCTGTCTGCTCATCATGGTGTTCTGTTGTAAATCCTCACAGTTAGTTAGTATTTTCTGTGGTATCCTCTAAGAATTTTGCCCAGAAATCAGTATCAAATTTATCAGTTGCATTTTCATGTGCCAAACATACAAACTACCTAAAGCTGTAAGCTATTGCTGCAGGCAGTAAAATTTAAGTTGAAAACAAATAATTTTTGTTGTAAATTATAAAATCCATGTAATATTTATGTCTAATAGCACATAATTCACAGATTTTTGTCATTTGTAGACTAATACCTAGACAGCTTATACTAATTTGTAAAAATCTTGCCATTACACATTTTCCTAACTTGTGCATAAACTGTAAGTATGTAGCTTGTCAAAACAGTAGATTCATTTCTGCACTAAGATGCTTATTTGAATCCCGAGTTGAATCAGCTAAGATGGCTTTTAAAAATGGAAGAGGACAAAAAATTATTTTTTTTCTGAAAAAGTCTGTTGTGAGGTTTTTTATGTCAGTGCATAGAAAATTAAATATGAAAATGTGAGAATACATATTAAGTCCTTGAAATTAACTTATCTGTCAAAATAATAATAGATGTATTTGGGGCCAGGGTTTATAATAAAGCTACAAAATAGCTACAAGTTTCTCAAAAAACACACCTGCTGCTAGAGTCTGATGTGCTAAAACACCAATTTTTTACAGCCTTCTTGAAAAATGCAGATTTCTTGTGTTGAATAAATGCTAAGTTAAAAAACAAGCTAAAAGTCCCCACAACTGGAGTTACAGCAGTAGTGTGGGTTTTTTTCTTAATCCTCCTCTAAATAAAAGGAAGGGTTGGCTTAATAAAAGACCATCCTTAATACTTACTACCACTTCCTAGCTGCACATATTGCTGCTTTTGTTCAATTAGCAGGATATACATTTTATGATCAAAATATGCACTTTAGATGTTTGATACCTGGACGCTGGCATACTCAAGGTGCTTCTAATAACTAAAAATCAATACTGGTTTTGGATGTTAATTACATTGCAGTAGCCATCCAAATTCAGTGTGATATGTTTTAGACATCTGGTAACCATTTCATTGACAAACTGTAACGAGATTAGTTTAAAATGTGACCATCCAAAGAAGCATAACTTGGGCTGTATGATGTACTCTGTTGCTCAGCTTAATAGGCTGCTCTTTACATTAGCCTATATTTTTATTGCAAATGGATTTAATTGGTCAACACTGAAAACAATTGTAATTGGAATTTCTTTAAAATCTGTTTTCTATGTTTTTTATGGCTTTTAATCTAAAAATGATTTCTCAGAGTGTTTGCCACAATTAGATGTTGCATTTAAATATACTGTTAAGATGCAGTTTCATGGTTAACGATAACTAGTCTGTATTACTGCCAGAGAGGAATGAA
>NW_009649559.1:201602-206311 GCF_000708025.1 Charadrius vociferus | reverse complement strand
ACAAGCAGCAAAATTTTGCTGAAAAGGTTTTTCAGCATCCTAACATAGTCAAAGCCTTCTGTTGTGAATGACTGTCCCAACACTAGGGAAGCAACAGGAACCCATGGTTAATTGCAAGGATGAAAAGAACCAAACCACTCGTTTAAGCACAGACAGCTTATAAAACAGTCCTTTATGAGCAGTATTTCCACAGCCAATATAAGCCAACACAATGGCATGCTGCTGCCAAAAGGATGCTTTCTTAGTCCCATCTCCCCTTCAGGTATCCCTACATGGATCCTGCCACTTTTCATCACCTCTTTCAGCTGATTAACTAACCTAACTCAGCATGGAGTGCTGGCAGGTTGGGGGATTGAGCCATCTCATGGAAAATCTCTTGGGCACTAGAGCTGCTGCAAGATAAACAGCTGATGACCATGAGCAGGTGGGAGTAGTGGGGCAAGGACAATGGAAGTGGTGAGGAGCTGTTTGGATCAGCTGATTCCATCTTGCAGAACCACTCCCTTAGTCTCAATTTTTTCATGAAAGTGCGTTTATGGAACACTGGTGAAAGTTTCAGGAACCTTAACTGCCTTTCAGAGATGTTGTGGTACCTTGTTTCTTGGCTTTTTGAAGCTGATGCTTGGCTGGCATACTGGAGCAGTCTTAAAGAGTAAATAGACTTAACTGGCAGCTAGGGACTGATCTTTTAAAAAAACTGTAGTGCTCAAACTCTTCTCTGTTAGTAATTAGACCCCCAAATTGTCAGTATTCTTAAAGCAACACTTTGACTTACAGTATTTTTCCTAGATACACATGATCCACTGTCAAATTCTTAGGACAAGAATTAGGCTTGGAAAAAAGTGCCATAGGTATATTTAAACATGCCTTGAGTTAGTTTTGTTCAAGGTCCACTGTGCCCAGTCACAAACGCTGACTTTACCTGTGTGTTTACTCATATCTGGAAACAATGTTGTATTGCAGACCCAGAGCCTGCAACCAGCTCATTTCTTTTCATAAGCATTTGTTGTTCTTGATCTTTTCAAACAAACTGTAATAGGATAAATAATAAGAGGAATAAGAAGTGTCACACAGCTGAACTAGCTAACATCTTGAGACAGAATGAAAACTTGTGTGGTTGGCATTTTTTCTACTGAATAATAAGCTCACATCAGTAGTGGATAAGTGTATAGAAAGGGGTTGTTCTTGGGAAGAATAAATTGCAGGAGCTGTTGCGCTTTTATATCAAGATTTTTCTCTGTGACAGCTTTTACTAGTAATCTTGTCTTTTATTTTTTAGTGTGGACCTGACGAGCTTATTTCGTCTGGTATCAGTAACACGTCTTTTACCATGGACAATTCTACTCCAGCTACAGGTATGCGTAAAAAAAGATTTTTACCACAGTTCTTCTTCAACAGTGTGTCTTTTCTCTTTAAATGTATTTTTTATTCTTTATTGTCACCATTAGCAGCCTTACCAAGCCTGAGCTGTAATCTGACTCCAAAAGTAGAGCCACTGGAGCCTACCCAATTCAATGACAGTATTGAGGAGCTCCAAAACTGACTAGTTGAACCAGGCAATAAGTATCTATTTTCTATAATAATGATCAAGCAAGTAGCCTTCAGTACAGAATCTCAAGTGCGTAGTCAATTCTCCTGTAGTTGTGCATTTGAAAGAAATTTGTTTTGAGGTATTTCAAGGCTGTCAGGATTACACAGACAGAAGATGAATATCCTATATCAATCTCAGTTTGGTGGAACGTAGGGCACATTATGTGGACTCATGATAAAGAGTTAAGCTGATTCCCTTGGGTGTTCTTGTTCCTGCTTTCTACCCTGTTTCCAGAACTTCTTGAGCAGCAGCACAGACAGTCCTGTGATTTGTTTTCAGATGCTTTCCTGCCAGTTCTTGTCCCCAAAGAATCTCTCTGTGGGTTGAGATGAATGGTAGTGCTTTTGCAAAGGAAGCAGGAAGAAAAATGATAATTTTTTTCTCTTGGTCAGATATTTTCTTGATCTGGTTCAATACATATCTGCACAGATTGTTCTTCAGCAGAGTGGGTCTTTTGGGAGATGGTGGGAAACTGGATAGATAGGTGCAGGGTAAGGAAACTGGGCCTACTTAAGCAATGTGATGGCTCAGTCTAAAACCACAGCTGCGTGTTCCTTCTAAGATGCTAAACTAGTAGCATCCAAAGAAATCTATGCTCTGCCCTACTCCATGTGTTGAGAAAGATGCAGTAAGTGTGTTTGGTTACCTGTAGTTTTAGATCAGACAAAAAGTTGAAAGCAAGAGAAAGCTGGGAATGCCTTCTTTAGAGGTACTTTCAGCTTAGGTGGGCTTGAAGTATTAATGGGCCACAGCTGCATAAGTTAACTTTAAGTAATGTAAATTAAGTAACTCATTACATAGACAGTTGCCTGTCAGCAGTGGTTTCCAAATAGTTGATTTTGTAATCGGGCAAGGGACAGAGCAGATGACCTCTTGATAAACATCTAAGACTTACTTGCTATATTTCCAATAAGAAATAAGGGGAAGGAAGAGTCAGAGGATCTAACTTGAAGATTTTTCTTTTTGATTTCTTTGACTTGCACCTGTCAAATTGTTCATACATCTACTAATCGATTCAGGGTGACATCCAGAGTCTTCTGCTTGGCTTGAAACAGCATTAGCTTATAACTCAGTAATTTAATAGCTGAAATATATTTCAGGCCTGTGTAGATGGCATTTTTTTGTGAGAAGAAACCCTCTGGCAAAGAATATAAATTTGTATTGAGTTCAAATGGCTTTTATTAATTACCAATGCAACCACTGGTCCTTCATAGTGATGTCCAGGGTGTCTAAATGATATTGAACTTTAAAATAAGATAGACGTGTTTGTCTCCTAATAAATAAAAAAACCCCTCTAATTCTCATTGATGACTCTATGCTTCATTTTGGGTTTATACAATCTCTGTTGAGATGCAGCTCTTTACCTAATACAACTGCTTCACCTGCAGCAGTTTTTTCATCTGGTGGGTCACATATTTAAAATGCATTTTGGGTCTCTTGATCTGAGGCTACTCACTTAAAAAAATATATTTGTACCAGTCATGAATCATGACTGTAATGAACTTTATTTTGTACCACCAGCTCCCAAATTTCACTTTGTTCATAAGACTTCTCTTATGTTTGTCTGTCTGAAAGCGTGTTTTGCTTTCACACAATTGAGTGTAAAATTTGGAAGAGGTGGTTGCCTTGGACATGCACTAAAAAATTATTAAATCAATTTTGAAATTTAGCTGCCAGAAAAAACACATCAAAAACACATCAAAACACATCACTCTGCATCAAAATTAGTATCGAACAGTAGCTGGAGAAAGAAGCTTGATTTAAAAAATGCTGAGGTTTTTACGCTTGGGATGGAATGAGTGCTAGCTTTTATTACTGATTTAGTGACTTAGCTAAAGTTCCACAAAACTTAATATAATTGCGACAGGAAAAACAGCACTTTAATAACATTTTTAGGTAAGGTGTTTGTCACTGTTCGGAAGTCAGATCAACTAAAGCTAACATACGCATGCTAATGGGTAGGTAGGGAAATAGAGGGTGCACACTGTATGTACACAGGCTGAAACTGTTCTGGTAAGCACCATCCTTTTTGGCTGAATGCATGACCTGCAAACTCCTGTAACACTCAGTGAAGATGCAGAGAGAAAATGCTGTGCTTGCCACTTAGCTCCATCTCATCACCTCTGATAATGAGTCAGAACCCAGAAGGTATTGCTTCTGTGAGAGATTCTCATCTTAAACTAAAGGCAAAACCTTTTAGGTTTCATTTCTTACTTTCTTTAGTCAAGCAGTCCTTGACTTAGTAAATCAGGGACATCTTGTCCATTTTGAACCTGAAAAGTAGATTTAACAAAATAGGACGGGTTGTTAGGCTTTAATAGTACTATATCCTGTCATGGCTTGGTACTGATGTGCATTTAATATATTTCTGTTTGTCTTGAAGTCTCATCCCCAACAAGTGTGCTGCATGCTTAAATTTTTCAGAATGCACACAGAGCACATGATACCATTTAAAATTTCTTGATGGAAAAATCAATGCATAACAGACTTTTTGTTTTGCAGGTGAGGGAATTGGTTAACTTGGCTTATGAGTGTGCCATGGTTGGGGCTTCGATCTTCTAACTTGGAGTTTTACAGACTTCTGCTACTAAAAAACACCTCTGTGAAGATCCTTACACAGGATGACTTGTGTGAACTGCTTCTCAGACTGTAGGCAAAACCTACAGCAAAATCTGAAATTACATGCTAAGCTCATAGAGATACTTTTTACTAATCTTCTTTGTTTCTCCTTGGAAAGCTAAATGCAAAACATGAGGTGTTACGGCTATCTCACTTGCTGAAGCGAAGCTGTTTGTGGCACATAAGCAAAAAAAAAATGCTGTTTCATCCTTTAACTTAGGTGGTATGCAGTCAAACTTCAATACAATTTCCATCAAATATGCTGTCTTTCCTCTCAGTTTAGGATATTTTTTTCATCAAGTCTCATGACCCACTGTAGCTTGCTTTAGGAGGATCTCTTAATGGCATCTGTAGTTTGGCTAATGAATTTCAGTTTTACTACTTTAAGTTATTACTCCATTGTGATAGCTTCTAGAACAATATGCCTGTTGCAGAAGCGGTGTTCTGCTTAAAAGTGCTCTCACGGACTCTGAGTCGTCTCCTTGAAATGTAACCACTG